>NC_087196.1:7630857-7638357 GCF_035594125.1 Scylla paramamosain | reverse complement strand
CCTCCTCCTCCTCCTCCTCCTCCTCCTCCTCCTTCCCTTCCTTCTCTCACGGTGGTGAAAAATTGTCCATGTCTGTCCTGTCTCTCTGTTCGTTTGTTTGTTTGTTTGTGTTGTCTTGTGTTCATGTTTTGTTGTTTTGTTGTTGTTGTGTTCTTTTTGTTTTGTTTTCCTTCTTTTAATTGATTTTTATTTAGTTTTCTTTATTCTTTGCCTTTTTTTAAATTTTCTACTTGTTCTTTTTACTTTTTTTTCTCTCTTTTACTTGTGGTGTCCTTGTTGTTTGTTATTTTTTTTGCGTATTTTCCTCTTGTTTATCATGTTTGTCTTTTCTTTCTTATTATTTATTGTCTTACTTTTTTTTTTTGTCCCTTTTTCTTGTCACCATTTTCTATCTTTGTCATTGTTTCTCTTACTTTGACGTTGTTTGCGATTGTTTGTTGATTAATTGTTACCCTAATCTTCCTTATCTCTGTTTCTATGTATTTGCATAAGTGTATGTGTGTGTGTGTGTGTGTGTGTGTGTGTGTGTGTGTGTGTGTGTGTGAGTGTGAGTGTGTGTTACAACGATTGATTCTTTTTATTTTTTTGGTGTACACACAAACACACACACACACACACACACACACACACACACACACACACACCACACACACACACACACACACACACACACACACACACACACACATGCTATCCGTGTCTGTAGTGATATATCATTATTTAGGGACCACGTACACATGTAAGTAATGTTTCGTGTGCACATAGATTACTGGCGCACATGCAAAGTAAGCAGCACCAGCAACACGCACACGCACGCACACACACGTACACACACGTACATAAAACACATACACGGTGTCAACACGTACAGATAGCTGCATTAAGGGTGATTTCTGTTTTTGCTACCACGCCCTCTCTCTCTCTCTCTCTCTCTCTCTCTCTCTCTCTCTCTCTCTCTCTCTCTCTCTCTCTCTCTCTCTCTCTCTCTCTCTCTCTCTCTCTCTCTCTCTCTCTCTCTCTCGCAATTTTTCCTTTTCTTTCTTCTTTTCCTCCAATACTCACCTATTCTTTTTTTTCCTCTTTCCTCTTCCTTTACTCCTCTCGACCCCTTTATCTTTCTTTATATAACCTTCTTTCTTTACCTTTCTTTTTTTCCCTTCATTTCTATCCTTTCTTATATAATCAGTTATCATCCTTGTCTTTCTCTCCCTCCTTTCTTTCTCACTGTCTCTTTCTTTTTTTCCTCCCTCCTTTACTGTATTTATCCTTCGCTTCCTCACCTTTCTTCTTCTTATTCCTTTCCATCATTTTTTTTTTCTTTTTTCACTAATTTTCCTTCCTTCACATTCCCATCTTCTTTCCTGGTTTTCTTCCTACCTTCCTTTCTTCACTTTTCATCATTTCATCTCTCCTTCCTTTGCTTTCCCTCCTTTTTCGCCTCCTCTTATTTTCCTTTATTTCCCCTCCCTCAAACCTCTCCTCTTTCTCCTCTTCCTCCTCCTTCCTCAGTTCCTTCTTTTACCTCCTTTCGTACATCATTTTTCTCCCCCCAGTCCTTCCCTCCTTCCCTCTCTTCTCTTCTTCCCTCTCCCCCTACATCATCGTCTCTGTCATTTCCATCTTCTAAACACGTTGACATTGACTCAAAAAGTTTCACTCTTAATATTTATTCATCGGTCCGAAACATTTTTATTATTCAAGGGAAACAAGTTTTTGGAAATTGGAATAAAGCGTTGATGATTTTTTTCCCCCGCGTGTTTTTTTTTTAAGCTTTTTTTTTTATTCTGAATATAAGGGAAATAGTTGAGGTTGTTGTTGTTGTTGTTGTTGTTGTTGTTTTTGTTGTTGTTGTTATTATTACTATTATTATTATTATTATTATTATTATTATTATTATTATTATTATTTATTAATTTATTTGTACTACTACTACTACTACTACTACTACTACTACTACTACTACTACTACTACTACTACTACTACTACTACTACTACTACTACTACTACCACTACTACTTCCATTTTTGACATAAATTCTGTTTGGAAAAAAGTGAAAAAAAATATAAAACATGATTTGTTAAAGGGAAAAAATTACACACACACACACACAACACACAACACACACACACACACACACACCACACACACACACACACACACACACACACACACACACACACACACACACACACACACACACACACACACACAAACACACACTCCTTCACTGCCACTACCACCAGAGGGACACTCACAGAAGAAGAAGAGGAGGAGGAGGAGAGGGAAGAGGAGAAGGAGGAGGAGGAGGAGGAGGAGGAGGAGGAGGAGGAGGAGGAGGAGGAGAAATTTATATAAAAACGCGCATATGAACCCAGTAAGAAAGAGGTTGGGAGGAGGGAGGCGGGAGGAGATGAGAGAAGAGAGAGAGAGAGAGAGAGGAGGAGGAGGAGGAGGAGGAGAGAAGAGCGATCGTGCTTAAGTGACCTTCGGGCGCCTCCTCTCATCGCCATTGCTGTTAATTGGAAATATCATTACTGGCCCCCTCCCAATATGCCTCAGCTTACACACACACACACACACACACACACACACACTTGTTCCTAGGATGTGTTGTTGTTGTTGTTGTTGTTGTTGTTGTTGTTGAAATAGTCGTTTTTCTAATGTACTCTTGTTTTTTTTTCTTTTGAGTTAGTGTGTTTTTTTTTTACATGTTTTGTTTCATATTTTTTTTGTGTGTGTTTTCTTGTTTGTTTTTGGTTATACTCAGGTTTTTGTATTGGTGATGATAATTGTGTGATAGTGGTGTTATTGTACTTACTATTTTCTTTGTTGTTGTTGTTATTGTTGTTGTTGTTGTTGTTTCTGTTCTTCTTCTTGTTTTTATTGTTTTTATTACGGTTCTTTTTATACGTAATTTATCTTGTCTTTAAAGGTACTCTCTCTCTCTCTCTCTCTCTCTCTCTCTCTCTCTCTCTCTCTCTCTCTCTCTCTCTCTCTCTCTCTCTCTCTCTCTCTCTCTCTCTCTCTCTCTCTCTCTCTCTCTCTCTCTCTCTCTCTCTCTCTCTCTCTCTCTCTCTCTCTCTCTCTCTCTCTCTCTCTCTTTTCCTCTTTTCATCATCACTTTCTCTCCCCAACTATCACCCTCCCTCACTGCTCTTTCCTCCCTTCCTCTTCTCCCTCCAATCAGACCCATCACTCTCCTCCCCTTTCCCTCCCCTTAGCCCCCACCTCCTCCCTCCCCTGTCCTCCTCTCCACGCCATCACTCACGCGACACAGACTTGACATCTCAACTTATGGAAACTTTTCTTACTCCAGACTCAGTTCCATCGGCTTCGAAGCGAGATGATTCGCTTCCGAGACTATTCCTGCTGATATTTCTGTCAGAGAGACACCCCGGCAGCCCGACAGCCCGACAGCTTCCCTTCGTTCCCTCCTTCGTTCCCTCCCGACAACGTGAAAATGACGCAAATCATTTTTTTTTTTTTTCTCTTTTTTTTTTTAGTTTTGAGTCTTTTCTTGATTTTTCTTTCTTTGTGCATTATTTTTTGGGTGTGTTGTGTTTTCTTTCTTCTTTTTTTCCCTTTGTCTTCCTTTCTTTCGTCTTTTCTTGATCAGTTTTTTTTTTCTCTCTGCCTCTGCATCATTTTCGTCTTTTACTTGGAGTTTTTTTTTCTCTGTCTTTTTTTTTGTCTTATTTTTTCTTCTCTACATTTTCTTTTCTTTGTTTTTTTTGTTGTGATTTTTCTTTTCACACATTTTCTTTACCCTACATTTTTTTTTCACTTTCCTGATTGTCTTTTTCCCTTTTTGTATTCCTTCTCTTTGTCTTTTTCCCCTCTTGATTCCACTTTTCCTACATATTTCCTCTTTCTCCTTTAATTTTACGTTTTCATCTTCTCTCTCTGTTTGTCCTTTTCATTTTCCCTTTATTTCCAGTATTTTTTTTCCTTTTTAGATGTGTTTTCGTATTGTTTTTTGCGTTTTTTTTGCTGTTTTTCCCACGTGTTTCTATGAGTGAGAATGAAGTTTTGTGTTGTTTATGTGTGCCCCCCTTTGAGAGAGAGAGAGAGAGAGAGAGAGAGAGAGAGAGAGAGAGAGAGAGAGAGAGAGAGAGAGAGAGAGAGAGAGAGAGAGAGAGAGAGACGACTTGAATTTTAGGCAGAGGGAAAAAAAAAAAGTTGACAAGAAGGAATGAAAGAGAGAGAGGGAGAGGAAGGACAGAAAGAGTAACAGGAAAACATATGTAGCAACTGACAGACAAACGGACAGATAAACAGAAGGGCAGAAAATATTATGGAATTAATTGAAATAAAAAAAAGTGAAGGTTAGACGGAAATTTAAAGTACAAAAGAAAAAAAAGAATTAAAAGGAGGAATAGGAAAGAAAAAGAAAGGAGATAGGAGAAACAGACACACAGAAGAATATATTAACAAGACAGTAAGTGTTATTACTGTGTTCTTCGTGTGTTCTCCGTTTTCTTTGAGCGTTTTGTGTTCTATATATAACTGTTCCATCGTTTTCTTTGTTCCGTATGCGTGTTTTCAATGTGATCTTTTTTGTATTATGTAAGTTTTCTTCGTTTTCTATCTGGTTTATGGTGGTGGTGGTGGTGGTGGTGGTGGTGAAAGATTGCGTCAGCTAAATCACTGGTGTAGAATTTGGTCGTGTCTTTCTTTCTTTACTTATTGGACTCCCCGTGACTTGTCTTCATTCCTCCTTCATTCAGCTTCTCTTTCACTCTCCTGTCAGCTGGTTACTCACTGTCATTGCCGTGTGTGTGTGTGTGTGTGTGTGTGTGTGGTGTGTGTGTGTGTGTGTGTGTGTGTGTGTGTGTGTGTGTGTGTGTGTGTGTGTTGTAACTTATCTCAGTTTTTTTTCCAGAGTTACAGGTTCATTAATTTTGCATGTACAAGTTTCCGTTTTATTTTTCTTCCTCGTGTATTTTGTATATTTATAAATGTTTTTTCTTTCTTATTTTCTTTCTACAATATTAAAAGGTCATTTTGTATGTTTGCTATTATTCTGAATATTTAGATTTGTAGACATTCAATATGAAACATTTGCAAGATTTTCCTTCATTTTTTACATTTGTCCAACTAAAGAATAACATTTTTCCCACATTTTTATTTATTTATTCATTTTTTGTTGATGTTCATATCGTTTCGTATTTCTTATCACTTATTTTACTTATCTACATGATTTTCTTTCTTTTTTTTCAGGTGTTTCTGTCTAACTTCCCCAGCACAGGTAAGTCATGTTGTCACCTTGTCAATTAGCCAGCCAGGTGTGACCCTCCTTACCTGCGTACCTTCTCTCTACCTTCCTCCCTCACCTGTCCCCTCTTCTCACCTGTTCCCAGCTCATTAGTACCTCCTTACCTGCCCTTCCCTCCGTCACGTGGTCATGAATCACCATCTAATTTGCATGTCTTATTTGTTGCATTTGTTCTCGTCTTTATTTATTTGTATATTTTTTCTTTAGTTTTCTTTGTTGTTGATTTATGTTTGTGTTTGTTTTTGTTTTTTTTCATTCTTGTCTGTCTGTTTTTCTTCTATTTAGTGCGTGCTTTTGTTAATCTACCTTGTACATTTTGTGTTTTTATTTTTATCATCATCACTCTTGTTATTTTCCATTTTTTTTTCTGTTTTAATCTCCTCCTCCTCCTCTTCCTCAGCCTTTTTCTCCTCTTACTCATACTTCCTTCTTCTTTCATCATTATTATTATTACTCATATTGTTATTCGTCTTCTTTATTTTCTTTTGTCCTCCTCCTCCACCTTCTCCTGTGTGAGTGATCCACGTGCAGTGAATTATGTGCAACTCAATAATCTCCTCGGGGGACATGATTAAGAGGTTTACTTCCCCTTTCTTTCTCTCCACCCCATTCTCTCTCTCTCTCCCCTTTGCAATCTCCCCTTCTCCCTCTTGCCTCCTTTTCCCCACCCCTCCACTTCCCCTCTTCTTTCCTCCGCCCCTCTCGTCGCGACCCTCCGTCCTCGGACATGACAAACATCCCCCATCTGTCCTCGTCAACACACTGAGCAGGAAACGTTGGGTAGCCCTCCTATATATCCTCTGTACCACCCCCCTCTTCCCCCCCTCCTCCCTGCCTCCCCCTCCCTCCCAGCCATCGTTCCTTTACCTTCGATATTAAAAAGGGAAAATAGGTATTGAGCAGATGGAAATAAGCAGCAGTGATGGAAATGTATAGATGGATGAAGAAATGTATAGATGACTGGAGAATATTGTGAGGAATGTCTTTGGGAATGGAAGTATTAATGTTTGCCGGATAAAAAAAAAAAAAGTGTTGAAATGAAGGAATGGAGATTAAAGTATACATAAAGATGAATAGAAATATATAAACGAAGTAAATTACGAATGAAAATGTCAAATATGAAGAATAAGAGGAAAAAGGAAGATTAAGATTAGAAAAATGTATTGGAGAGGATAAAATTGAAGTGAATATGAAGGAAGATTAAGATTTAGAGAGAGAGAGAGAGAGAGAGAGAGAGAGAGAGAGAGAGAGAGAGAGAGAGAGGAGAGAGAGAGAGAGAGAGAGAGAGAGAGAGAGAGCTAAAACACAGACAGTACTCGTAAGATGGAAACAAAAAACGAACCAAAGGAAGGAAAAACAAGCAAGAGAGAGAGAGAGAGAGAGAGAGAGAGAGAGAGAGAGAGAGGAGAGAGAGAGAGAGATGGGGAGTAGATAACCGATGGGCCTGAGGATTACGGGAGATTTTCAGGAGAGGAGGGACGAGGTAGGAAAGGCTGGGGCAGGGAGGAGCGACAGGGGGGCGAGGGTGGCAGGGGAGGCAGGGAGGGATCGAGTGGGATTACAAGTGGCGGAGTTATGGCAGAGTTACGAGGAGTGTGGGGTGAGAGGATCAGGGAGTGGGATCGAAAGACGGGCGATCTAACAGTGTATGCATTTTAATCCACCAAATGGGAGGGATTAATGAGTCATAAATCAACCTCACCTGTAATCATCGCAATTGTGTGGCGGCCAGGGATGTGTATGATATTGCTCGCCTGTTAGGAATGCGTACGGTGTTTTATCCGGTGATGGACAAATGTTAAAGGGATCATTGTAGATTAAAAGGTGTTGCTCATGTTTCGAGGGTATTCCTGGAGTAGTAATAGGGAAATATAGACAAGCCAGCGCCGTGCAAGGTATTTAATCACCTAATGGATGAATGTTAAGGGATCGTTGCATATTAAAGGTATTGTGCAGCTAGCGAAATAAATAATTAGTGGCGTCATATTCTGGGGGTATAAATGTTTTGCTATATTTTGTAGCATGATTTGTCAGGTGAACTGTCCTTTGTGGGAGGCAGTGAGTAATAAGCATTGTACAGATGGCAAAATAAGTGACGACATTCTGTTAAATATTCTAAATGCTTCAATAGATTTTGTCACATTGAGTAATTGTCCGTTGTTAAAGGAAATAAGTAATAACAAGTACTGTGCAGCTGGCTAAATAACTATTCGTATCTTGGTTT
>NC_087196.1:7608357-7625857 GCF_035594125.1 Scylla paramamosain | reverse complement strand
GAGGATTGAAAGCGGATATGTAAGAGAGAGAGAGAGAGAGAGAGAGAGAGAGAGAGAGAGAGAGAGAGAGAGAGAGAGAGAGAGAGAGAGAGAGAGAGAGAGAGGAAAAATTGTCTAAACAGAAAAAAAAGGAAAAAAAATATTGAAAAATGAAATAGCGAGGAAGAGAATCATTAATTACTACCACAACCAGCACCACCACCACCACCACCACCACCATGAAAAAAGATAAAAACCAGAGAAAAAACGCATCTTGTATACCCAAAAACTAATAGAGTCAATTTCTGCGGAGATATTGACACAAGGGAGATGAGGGAGAGAGTCGAGGAGGTGGAAGAGAGCAGGAGAGGAAGGGTGAGAGGTAAGAAGTGTTTAAAAGTCCCGAGAGGTGGCGTTGAAGGGCGCCCTCCACGGTTCCAGGCCAGGGTCTTGATCAGGTGTGTTTGATAAGGGGAATCAATAAGCGGTGAGAGGCTGGGAGAGGCTGAAGTACCTGTGTAAGAGTGGGAGTGATGGTTCTAAGTGGCTGAAGGAACTGCTAAATGGCGAGGCTGCAAGAGAGAGAGAGAGGGAGGAAGGGAGAGGGAGAGATTTTCATGTTTTTTTTTTTTCTTTGTGGTTTGTTTGTTTATGTAATGCATATATACTTCCGTGTCTTTGTTTGTTTGTTTGTTTTGATTTAGATGTTTTGTATTGTTTATCTTTTTTTTTTTTTATCTTTTGCTTCTATTTCCGTAATTTTTGTTTTTGTAGCTATTTTATCTTTGTTTGTGTGTATAATCATTCGTTTATTCATTTCTTTGTTTCTTCGTGTGTCTGTTCTTACGCATATGTATATATTTATTTAGTATTTTATTGATTCCTTTCCTTAGAGTTGTCTTTTTATCTACTTCACGTATCTTATTACATTTTTTTTTTTTAGGAAACATCACATTATTAGTTTGTGTGCTTATGATTTACACACACACACACACACACACCACACACACACACACTTTCAATCCTTACCTTCTCTCTCCTCCTCCTCCTCCTCCTCCTCCTCCTCCTCCTCCTCCTCCTCCTCCTCCTCCTCCTCCTCCCCCACGTCTCATAAGTCAAGTTTGCATGTATTATCAGCGGATCCCGAGCCAAAGGAAGGGAAGCAGCAAGGAATGGGATGTCTGCCTGTCTGTCTTTTGTCTGTCTCTCTCCACGCCTGAAAATAGACAAGAACACGTAGAAAGGACAGTAAAGGTGGAATTTTTGGATTTATGAGAAGACTGAGCGACTGATTTTTACTGAGTATGTGAGTTATTGACTGATTGACTGATTGACTGACTGACTTAACGATTGATTTAATTTTTTCATTGACTGACTAAAACTACTTATTCATTCTTTCATTTATTCATTGAAGGGCTGAATGATTGCCGGATTGAATGATTGAATGGCTATTTGACTGAGTGCCTGAGTGGTTGATTGGTTAGCTGACTGACTGATTGACTGAATGATGTATTGATTGCTATATTGAATGACTAATTGATTCTTTGATTGATTGATAGACTGACTTACTGAATGCGTTAATGACTGACTGGATTCCTCTCACTAATGGACTGACTGACTAGATGGATGGGTAGGAATATAGTGGCCAAATAGAAACAGAAAGAAGCTAACAAACTAGAACACAAAAGATAGAAAAAATAAGAAAACGAAATAGACAGATTAACTTAAAGGAGACAGAAATAGACCAATAAACCATGGAAGACAATTGACAGAAAATAAAGTAAGGAAAAGAGAAACATCATAAACTAGAGAATATATAAAGAAGACAGACAAACTAAAGAAGACAAATGACAGAGAAACCAAGGGAGATAGAAACAAAACAGAATAAACTAAAGAAGAGATAAAAACAGATAAACTACGGGAGAAACAAGTGACAGAAATAAACTAATACAGAGAGAAACAGATAAATAAACTTAGGGACAGAAAAAGTCAGATGAACCAGAAAAGAAGAAGAGTGAGAAAAAAAAAAACTAAGATAAAAAAAAAAAGACATACGTAGATAAACAGAAACATACACACAAACTTACAGACAGAAACAAACAGATAAAGTACAGAAGACAAGTGACAGACAGATATATCCTCTTCCCTCCAATTATGGGGCTCAGAAACACCAAACTTCATCTCATAACTTTTTCCAATTCAATCACTGGAGGGAAAAATTGTCCTGTTTCCCTCGTGTTTGGAGTTTAAGCGCCGATCAAAAGGAAAGAAGATAAAGAAACATGGAATGCAAATGAGAGAAAATGGGATTAGTGATAGAAAGTAAAATAAAGTAAAGGAAGATAAAAAGAATATGAGATACAATAAGAAAAGTGTGATTATTGATGAAAATTGAAATAAGGAAGATAATAAACGTGGAATAAATCAAGAAAACGTGAGATACAAATGAAAGGAATGTGATTAGCAATAAAACAAAGTAATATAAGAAAAAGTTAAAGCAAGGTTACACAACGAAGAGATATAAATGCAGTTAGTGATATAGTGAAATTGAATAAAGGAGGATAAAGTGAGAGGATAAAAATAAATGAAATGTGACTAGGGATAGAGCTGAATAAAATAAATGTAAATAGTGAAATACAAATAAAAAAATAGAAATACATAACATAAGTGATAAAAAAAAAATTAGATGCTTTGAAAAATAAAATAAAAATGGAGAAATATGTTATTGGGTTATCCATCTTCGAGTTGATTTATTTCTATGGGCACAAAATATAGACGAACTGATTAATAAATGGAGAATTGGTATAACGTATCTAAACTCCTTCCTATTTCACAGAGTTTACTGAGACAAATACGTGAACTCTGAAAATTTGTCGACTCATACGATAGAGAAAATGTGTCCTTGAAAATATAGATAAGGATGAAAGGGAAACTATTACAAATTCTCTTCCTGTCCTCCCTTAATAGATTCCTCCTCCTCCTCCTCCTTCCTCATCTTCCTCCTGTACCACCAGCACCACCACCACAACCACCACTACCTCCTCCTCCCCCTCTTCCTCTCCCTCCTGCTCCTCTCACAGTTCGTCCTCGCAAAAGAAGAAAAAAACATAAACCTCCAACGAAAAGGAAAAAAAAAAAAAAGATAAAGAAAGAAAGCCGGAGAAAAGACGGAAAAAAAGAAAAAAAAAAGAGCAGTTTGAGAGGCGAATGAACCCTTTCAGAAGAGTTTCGGAAACTTCTTAACCGGACGAGTTTGATCCCCAGGAAGTGTATCAAATGTATCAAAGGGGATGTGATCTGCCCGATACACAGAATTCTGGAAAGTTTATTGCGCTCTTGCCATCGCGAGGGTCCTGAATTTGTGGTGCGGCGGGTCCTAATGAACGCAGCGGCGGAGAGAGAGAGAGAGAGAGAGAGAGAGAGAGAGAGAGAGAGAGAGAGAGAGAGAGAGAGAGAGAGAGAGAGACGAATAGACAGATACAGACAAGCAGACAGATAGACAGGTAGATAGATAAGTAGATATATATTTTATTGACCAAATAAGAACCAGACAGAGCCTTTGAGAACCAGAGACAGAACCTAACAGAACCAGAGATAGAACCAAACAGTGCAAGAGAAATCCAAATGGAACCAGAAAGATTTACAGGCAAAACCTTGAGAACCAGTCAGAAGGATAGACAAAACCGAACAAAACTAGAAAGAGAACCAGAGACAGAACCAAACAGAACCAGAGAAAGAGAAGGGAGAGAAAAACTAAAAGAACCAGAAGCAGAACCAGTGAGACAGAAAAAGACAAAAAAAAAAAAACTATGAAAATCACATACTATTCAAAGACGACACAAACCAGAAGACACAAAGAAAGAAGAAAAAGGACGAGGAGAAATAAGGAACCTATGAGAACCTATGAGAACCAAACAGAACCACAAACAACACCATAACCCCAGTACCAGTCCCTAGCAGTAGTCTCGAGGTCTCGGAATCTCGGGCAGCCGGGTCAGGAGTCAGGAAGTCTTATTGATGGGGCGGAACTCTCTTAAGTGGTCGTGAACCTGTTTAGGACCGCCGCTGGTCAGGTCTTGCCAGCCCCCCCAAATATCATCCGGTTGTTATACACTCCCGGAACCCCTTAATATGACCCCTACCCCTCCTACGTGCACCCCTACGCCCCCCTCCTCTCAGACTTCCCACCACCCCGTAAGTACAATGATCCAGTGAAATCTTACGACTCTCTAACCTTTCTCTCTTTCTTCTCTCTCCACCAAAACAAAGGAAGATTGAGGGTTACAGAAAACGGGAGCACGAGAACAAAACACGCCTTCCACACACGCCTACTTCAGCCTCGCCTTCAGGAGCACAGGGAGTGGGAGAGGCCTTGGGGGAGGTGCGGGACAATGGACATCGGTCAGTAAGTCGACACCGGAAGGAAACACGTTCTCCTCAAGTTACTAATCACAGTCGTAAGAGCCATTTTGACAGACCCAAACCCAGGAAATGGAGGCACTGTTTATGAGTGGCTTCCCCCTCCTCCTCCTCCTCCTCCTCCTCCTTCTCCTTCGACTTGAGCACCTTCAGGCATTTTTTACAGACCTGTGTTGTTAGAAATTGCCTCTTTTTAAGCTGTTTTGGGTCCTGGTGTTAAAGAAAAAATTGCTCCTTTTATGTACATTTAAGGCGCAATGTTTTCTGTGTGGTGTGGTGAAAAGTGTTCCTATTTTTTAAGTATTTCTGGGTGTAGTTGGTTTTTTAGGTGGTTTGTGGAATTTTGATAGTGATTGATAACATCTGAGACTGAAACAAAAGGGATCTATTGCTGGGGCTCGAGTGTTTAAAGCAAGACTACGAAGGGCATGCCAGTATCCCTCCACGTGTCCTTAGGTAGTGATAAAGATTAGGTATGATTGTTGAATATGGTGTTTTTTGAGGATTAGGGAAGGTTTAAAGACGTATTGTGCTTTGGTTTGGTAAAGTGAGGGGAGATATTACACACACACACACACACACACACACACACACACACACACACACACACACAGTTAGTCAGTGAGGTAGATGAATAAGTTTGTTAAATAGTTGTTTTATTTATTTAGTTAATCAATTAGTTAGTTTCTTTATGGACAAATAGCCAATAAGTAAAATAAACAATACTGTATCTACTTTATACACATCTGTATCCGAAATAAATAGGATTAGGAGTCTCGTAATCCAAAAAAAAATATATATATATATTATTCAAATCTGGAATAATCGTAATAAAGACCAACTTCAAGCGCGCGCGCGCGCACACACACACACACACACACACACACACACACACACACACACACACACACACACACACACACACACACACACACACACACACACACACACACACACACACACACACACACACACACACACACACACACACACACACACACACACACACACACATAATAACAGACGGAGTTTTTTTTTTATCTTATTCTGTGTCACATCGTCCTTTTGGTTTACTTTCATTCCTTTCTTCCTTTGCCATTCTCACATACCAATTATTCTGCACAATTGTATAACTTGATGGTGTATTTTCTTGGGGTGTTGCGTGCATGTGTGTGTGTGTGTGTGTGTGTGTGTGTGTGTGTGTGTGTGTGTGTGTGTGTGTGTGTGTGTGTCTGTGTTTTCCCTTCAATTTAACGTTCATTTGTGGGCGAAAGTGAAGAATCGGGTCGCTTGAAAAAAAAAAAATGGAATCTAGAACTTGTTTGAAGACATTATAGGATCTAATCATCTAAATTACGACCGAAAATGAGACTCAAACTTGTATAAACGCATTACATGGCATCGGATCGCACTAAATGAGGCAGGAATCCAACCACGTCACCTTAATGGAATCCCAACATACCTGGAACCTTTTACTTAGGTTCTGTGTGAAGGAATGACTTGGACGCCCAAAAAGTGGATCAAAACTTAAGGAAATACATTGAAAAACATCAGATTTCTTCAAACAGGATCGGAACCTCTCTTTGAAGCTTTTAAGGAATCACAACAAATCCTGAACACTTTACACCCAAAAATAGGATCAAGATTTATGGAAACACCTAAAAAACATCGAATCCCTTTAAAGAGAATCGGAAACCCTATCTGTGCAGCTTTTAAGGCTTCACAAAACACTATGACACCCTGAACTTTGATCCTCTGTGAAGGAGTGACTCAAACACCCTAAAAATGGATCGAAACTTACTTAAACCCATGTAAAAAGCATTGAATCCCCTTAAAGAGAATCAGAAACCCTATCTGTGCTGCTTTTAAGGGATCACAAGGTAACCAGGAATTCCTATTGACTACCTTGGCCTTAGCTTAGCGTCTGAAGCATCTGAGCGTCGTATATGTTAGAATAAAGGTTTAAACACCCTTATTACTAGGATATATTGGGCTCAACAACCCCCCCCTGGCCACTGGACCTCCGCCTCACGCATGTTTGTGCTGCTGTGACGTCACTCTGAAGGCCTGATCTGATTGGTTGAGGCTACTCCCATGATGCTTTGCTTTATATGGTCATCTTAACCTGTTGACTGGGCATGGCTTGGGCTTAGATTAGATTAGACCAATGGGGTTCTTGTATTAGTAGTGCTGGTGGTGGTGGTGGTGGTGGGAGTAGTAGTAGTAGTAATAGTAGTAGTAGTAGTAGTAGCAGTTGTTGTTGTTGTCGTTGTTCTTGGTGGTGGTTGTTATTGGTGTTGGTAGTAGTTGTAGTAATAGTAGTAGCAGTTGTTATTGTTGCTGTTGTTTTGTAGTAGTAGTAATAGTTGTTGTTGTTCTTGTTGTAGTTGCAATAGTAAAAGTAATAGTAATTATTTTGTAGTTTTAGTAGTAGTAGTAGTAGTAGTAGTAGACTAGTAGTACTAGTAGAAGCAGCAGTAACAGAAGTAGAAGTAATAGTAAATTTTAATAGTAGTTGTAATAGTTTCAGTAGTAATAAGTGATAATAGTAGTAGTACTGGTGGTGGTAGTAGTAGTAGTAGTAGTAATAGTAGTAGTAGTAGAAGAAGAAAAGTAACAGTAGTAGTAGTAGTAGTGGTGGTGGTTATAGTGTCAGCGGCAGTAGTTAATGTTAGGTAGTGATGATAAGCAAGCAGAAAGTATGTTAAGTATTTTCGTTTTCATGTCATGTTCTGTTAATCTTGCTTCACGTCTTCTTATTTTACATTCTTTCCTTTTTTTATTATTGTCCTTTTTTTTTGTCCTCGTTCTTCTGTTTGCTCCGATTATATTTTTTTCTTATTCCATCTTTTTCTGAATTTTCCTTATTATGTCTTGTTTTCTTCTCTTATCTCTATTCCAGTTTTTATTTGTATATGTCTTCCTTGTGCAATTATTAACCTTTCTTTCAAATTCCTTCTTTCTTCTATATTACGTCAATCCTTTGTTTCATATTTCTCATTTCTAAATTTCTTCTCTTTGTCTCTTTTTTATTGTCCTTCTTCGTGTCTTTTTGCATTGTCCTCCTTTTCTCCTTGTCTCTTCTTTCGCATCATCCTCTCTTTAGCATGTCTTTTACCTTCTCTTTCTCTCTCTCATTATCCTCTGCTCTCCATGATTCCTCTTTTGCATTACCATTTATTCAGGTCTTCCCAATTCTCTACTCTTCTATCTCATTTCTATCACTCATCCTCCTCCTCTCTTTAAAATCTTTCACATCGTATCTTTTATCTTTGTGTCCTTTTCATCCTCCTATCTTTCCCATTGTCTCCTTTCATCCTCCTATCTTTTTCCTTGTCTCCTGCTCATTCTCCTCACTTCTCGTCTTTTTTTTACCTCGCCCTCTGCTGCTCATTATCCTCTGCTCTCCATGATTCCTCTTTTGCACTGCCATTTATTCAGGTCTTCCCAATTCTCTACTCTTCTATCTCATTTCTATCACTCATCCTCCTCCTCTCTTTAAACTCTTTCACATCGTATCATTTATCTTTGTGTCCTTTTCATCCTCGTATCTTTCCCATTGTCTCCTTTCATCCTCCTATCTTTTTCCTTGTCTCCTGCTCATTCTCCTCACTTCTCGTCTTTTTTTACCTCGCCCTCTGCTGCTCTGGCCCCGAATTAGCGTGGTGATAGCAGCGTCTGTCATATCCTGGCTGGTTTGTGCAGAGGCTACCACCGAATCGATGGCTGTCACGTTTAGTCTCAAGCGTTCACACTAGACTTCTCAAAGGCATTCTTGTACCTTCCCAGCGGCGGACCGAGGCACGCACGGCAGGGCACGCGACCCCCCACATGCTGCTTTGACGAGGAGGAGGAAGAGGAGGAGGAGGAGGAGGAGTGTAGGGCGTCTTTACATGCCTCTTACTTTGCTTCTTTCTTTCTTCTCTGTCTTTATTTAGTGTTTGGTCTCCTCTTCCTCCTCCTCCTCCTCCTCCTTCAGCGTTTCTCTTCTCCTCCTCTTCCTTCTTCAGTCTTTCTCCTTTTCCTCCTCCTCTCTTCTTCCTGTTCTCCTTTACACTTCTCCTTTCCCTGTTCTAATACACTTGTTCTTTCTACCTCCTTATTTCTACCACTCTCTCCTCCTCCTCCTCCTCCTCCCAGTGCGTGTGTGTGAGTGCGTTCGTATTCGCGCCAAATGGGCCTTTCCTTACCGGTCTTCCCAGTATTGTGATTAGGAATAATTAACTGTTTTTCCCCGAGACGGACAAAGGCAGGAGCGATCCGTTTAAAATGGACTCTAGGTGGCCTTGTCGGCAGTGCGTTTTACAACTCATGAAAGAACATTACCTCAAGGGATAAATTATTGTGTGTCATGCTAACCTGCCTCCTCTCTCTCTCTCTCTCTCTCTCTCTCCTCTCTCTCTCTCTCTCTCTCTCTCTCTCTCTCTCTCTCTCTCTCTCTCTCTTGTTCAGTGTCTTCCTCTGCACTGCTTCCTCGCTGGCACTGTTTATATGGCATTGCAGGGCCTGGCGGGGTGTTCAGTGCCACGTGCTAGAGTATTTAACTCTTTATCATACCTGTGTGATTCTCTTTGTGCTTTATTTTGCCTGCGTGGTAATTGAAGTTTTTTTTTTTTTCTCTCTCTCCCTTTTTTTTTTTTTTTTTTTTTCTCACTGGTGTTTCATGGTCCTCATTGCTCCCAGTGGCTTGTTTGGCGCCCATGCGTGGCTGTGTGTAGTTCTGGCACCTCCTCCTCCTCCTCCTCCTCCCTTCCTCCTCCTCCTCCTCTTCCTCAGGGCCTCGTTTCTCCCTCCTTGCTCCCTTTGTATCATTGACTCACCTGTATCACACCTGTCCATTAAATTACAACACCTTTTCTATGGCAAGTCACGGCATGTCAGCACCTTGGACTTACACACACACACACACACACACACACACACACACACACACACACACACACACACACACACACACACACACACACACACACACACACACACACACACACACACACACACACACACACACACACACACACACACACACACACACACACACACACACACACACACACACACACACACACACACACACACACACACACACACACACACACACACACACACACACACACACACACACACACACACACACACACACACACACACACACACACACGAAGACACTACATTTTCTACATAAACTTTCCTCTTGTCTCCTTCCTTGTCACGCCCCTGTATATGTATGTTTGTATGGAACGTATGGTGTACTCCCCTCTTCTGCAGGCTGTCAAGGGGCGCGCCTCTCCCCTCGCCCTGCACGAACCCTCACCTGACCCTTACCTGACGGCAGCCGCGCATGTTACCTGCCTGCAAGCTTACCTGTCGGCTTTCTGAACCTCAAAAACGGACTGGGGATAGTCTGCCTTTTTTACAGGAACCGTGCCTTTGATTAATACAAGAGCCCCCGCGGTGATGGAGGGAGAGTGAGGGGAGAGGGGAGTGAGGGGGGACAGGGAGCAGGAGGGACATAAATACCTTGGTTGACATGCTAATATTTGGATATTTCAGGGCTGGTTGAGGAAGAAGGGGATGAATAATAAAAGAGAAGAGAATGGTGGAGGGAGGAGTCAAATAACCCCCCTCTCCCTTACCTCCACCCCCTTTACCTCTCCCTCTTCCTCCTCCCCTCTCCCCGGATCATTACGATATGAGGTAGTGTGACTGCGGGCGATTCATCATGGCGTTACATTTTTCATATCACAGAACATCAAATTTCGATGTCGAACCAGCACGGAATGACCTTATTATTGGGTGATGTAGAGTCGCATTACATGAACCTAATCAGAGGCATGCAAAAATTCCTCCCTTTCATGCTTTTCCTGCCTTCCTGCCGTGCTTCTTGCGGTCAGGGAGAGGGGAAAGGGGGAGATAAGAGAAAAAGGAGGGAAGGGAGGGAAGGAGAGAAACGCAAGCATGTAAGGAAGAAAAGAAAGGGAGGGAGAGAAGGGGAGAAACGCAGCATGTAAGGAATAAAAGATAGGAAGGGAGGGAGAGAAGAATAAGAGAAGAAATGAAAGAGGATGGAGATAGGAAGGAAGGAAGGGAAGGAGGCAAGGAAGTGATTGAGGGATTGAAGAAAGGAGGGAAAGATTCTAGACCAAGAATGGAAGGGAATAAGAGATAAATGGAAGGGAAGGAGAGATGGAGGGAGGGTGAAAGGGAGATACTCATTGGAAGGAGGGGAGAAATGGGAGATAGATGGAAGGAAAAAGGAAAAAATAGCAAGGAGGGAGGAGAGGTATTTCTAGAAGGGGAAGAATGAGAAAAAAAGAAAAGGAGGAAAAGAATGAGAATGGGAAAGGAAGAGATGAAAAATGAATAATGTTTGATCGATATTTTTATTTTTCATTGTCTATTTTGTTCTTATATTTTTACTTTACCATTCCCAGCGATACAAATTGAAAGAAAACGATGCAAGACAGACAGACAGACAGACAGACAAACAAACAAACAAGCATTCCAAAACAACCTCCAACACTACATCTGTCTATTTCTCTGTCCACTAACCACACCTGTCACCAGTGAACCAGTTAACTCTTCCACCCACTCCCTTACCTGTCCGCTTCTTTATCACGTGTCTTTATCTCCCTCCCACTCCTTCTCCCTCTCACTCACTCTCTCTTACCTATCCACCCACACAAACCATTCCCTAATTAACCTGATATTATTCCCCATGTCCCCTGCTCACGACAGGTGGGAGCGGAGAGGCGACTTTGGGCTCTAAACGCAGGAGAGGTAAGGGTGAGTATCGAAAGGCGAGGAATGGAGCCAGTTACGTGAAATGAGACAAACTTTGAACTGAAGAGATAAGACAGAATTGGTACTAGTTGTCAGGTTGAGGGAGAGAGAGAGAAAGAGAGAGATAAGAAGCGGTTAATGTTAAAACCCATCCAAGAGAGAGAGAGAGAGAGAGAGAGAGAGAGAGAGAGAGAGAGAGAGAGAGAGAGAGAGAGAGAGAGAGAGAGAGAGAGAGCTAATATTCTAAACGAGTCACCCTAAGAGATTGGATTGGGACCTCAACTCGGTAATTCCCCCTCCCCCTCTCCCCTCTTCCCCTCCCCTCTTTTCCCCCTCCCTTTCCCCGCCCCTCCCCTCCTCCAGTCCCATAATGCCCTTTTTCTCCTCCTTATCCTCTGTGAACCCCATCATCTTCCACGTGTCTATACTGTCATTTATTCCCCTTCCCTTTCTCCTCCCATTCTTTCCTTTCCCCTCTCTTCCTCAGCTATTACCTTTATTTCTTTTTATCTATCTTTCATTCCCCAATCATCACATATATTCTCCTTCTTCACATTCTTATTTGTCTTCTCCTTTCTTCCTTTCTTCAATATCTTCCAACCTTTCCCTCATTCCCCATTCAATTCCCATTTTTCTTTACTCCCCTCACCTGTACAGAACACCTGATCTTCTTCCCCTTCAGGTGAGGAGAAGGGGGAAGGGGAGGGGGAGGGTCAGAGGATTTCCTTGTGTGTGGAGGGGGGTAGGGGTGACATGTGGCGAGGATTATAGCCTGTTAATCACCTGTGCTGGGGTGATGTGGGTATTGAAGTGTGATTGTGGTGGTGGTGATGGTGGTGGTGGTGGTGGTGGTTATGGTGGTGATTTTGTTGTTTGTTTATTTATTTATCTTGTTTTAGTTAGGTAATCTTTCTGTTTATCTTTTTTATTTATCTCTCAATCTCTTCATTTTGTGGAATCATTATTTTGTATTTTATTGTCATTATTATTGATTGTGTGTGTGTGTGTGTGTGTGTGTGTGTGTGTGTGTGTGTGTGTGTGTGTGTGTGTGTGTGTGTGTGTGTGTGTGCGTGTGTGTGTGTGTGTGTGTGTGTGTGTGTGTGTGTGTGTGTTTGCAGCCATTACGTGTCAGTCTATAGTGTTATTACGTGTTATTGTGGCATTAATCGTAGTAGTAGTAGTAGTAGTAGTAGTAGTAGTAGTAGTAGTAGTAGTAAAAATAGTAGTAGTAAGAAAAGATTGTCAAGGAAGAGAAAAAATGGAAGAAAACTGACGGTAAACAAAAAAAATAGCAGAAATAAAGAACGAGGAAGATAAATAGGAGGAAGAAGAACACGAATAGGAAGAAAAGAGGAATGACAGTAAAAAAAATGACCAGGAGGAGGAAGAAGAGTGAGGAGGAGGAGGAGGAGGAGGAGGAGGAGGAGGAGGAGGAGGAGGATTCGAGTCAAATTATTCCTTTATATATGAGTTTCAGTGAGCGAGGTTTACGATGCGAAATAAGAGGCGATGGAGGTCGGTGAGAGAGAGAGAGAGAGAGAGAGAGAGAGAGAGAGAGAGAGAGAGAGAGAGAGAGAGAGAGAGAGAGAGAGAGAGAGAGAGAGAGAGAGAGTAGGTAAACGACATAATAAGCGAAGGAAAAATACGAATACGAAAAAAAATAAAAATAAAGTGATGAGAGAATTAAGCGTAACATGTGAAAATTAAGGAAAATGGATTAATTGAGAAGGAGAAAGAGGAGGAGGAGAAGAAGAAGAAGGAGGGGGAAGGAGTAGGAGGAGGAGGAGGAGGAGGAGGAGGGAGAATAAGAAAAATTACATCGTGAAAGTAGACTGAAAAATGAAAAAAAAATAATCACAGAGAGAGAGAGAGAGAGAGAGAGAGAGAGAGAGAGAGAGAGAGAGAGAGAGAGAGAGAGAGAGAGAGAGAGAGAGAGTACACAACACCAATAACAGAAAAAAAAACACACAAAAAAACAGACGAAGAAAAAGAAAATATATGAACAACAACAACAACAAGACGCAGAAGAGGAAGAAGAAGAAAGAAAAAAAAAGACGTAGAAGAAGAAGAAAAAGAAGACGCAGGATCGGCCACCTTGAGGAGTTAGAGCAACATTCATCACCGCACTCCGTCATGCCCCCGCCATTAGCTCAGCGGGGCCTTGTGCGTGTCTCAGTCGATCGAGCTTAATGTGTCGTTTTCATGGCTAATACATCCACGCTGACGCCACCATCCCCTTCAGCGCCTGCCGCGGGGACCTACACCTCGCCCAACGCTGCCTGTTCCTCGCGTCCTGCCTCCCTTTTGATGTTATGTGATGTGTGGTGATGTGTGTGTGTGTATGTGTGTGTGTGTTGTAGTAGACTTGATGTTAGTTTGTGTTTATTTTTTTCTTTTTTCTTTTTTTTCTTATTTTTTTTTTGCATTGTGTGGTGATAAGTGATGTGCTGGACTTGTTTTTTTTTTCTTTTTTCTTTACGGTTTTTCTTTCTGATTTTCTAAATGTTTCCTGTTTTGCGATTTTTCTTCTTTTTTTTTGAGTAAGGTTATTTTTGCTTTCTTTTACTTTTTTTTTGTCATGTATTTTTAAAGATTCTTGCGTAGTTTTATTCCTGTTATTTATCTTTTCTTTGTCTGTGAGTTTTCTTATAATGTTCTTGTTTATTTATTTTTTTTTCAGGACAAAGATGCGACAACAACTACAACAACAACAACAACAACAACAACAACAACAACAACAGTAAGTATTTGTTTATTTAGTTGTCTGTTTCTTCGTCTCTCTCTCTCTCTCTCTCTCTCTCTCTCTCTCTCTCTCTCTCTCTCTCTCTCTCTCTCTCTCTCTCTCTCTCTCTCTCTCTCTCTCTCTCTCTCTCTCTCTCTCTCTCTCTCTCTCTCTCTCTCTCTCTCTCTCTCTCCACATTTTTTTCATCAAGAAGACGTGACTGAGTCCCTCCTCCTCCTCCTCCTCCTCCTCCTCCTCCTCCTCCTCCTCCTCCTCCTCCTGCTCCTCCTCTCCACTAACCTATCACATTTTATCTCTTATTCCACATTTTCACTCCTCAAATCTCTCCCTCCTCTTCCTCCCCTCACTCTCTCCTCTTGTTCCCCTCTTTGCCCGATCCTCTCTCTTACTTCCAGAGTCATCCCCTCTTCCCCTCTTCCCTCGCTCTCTGAATCCTCTTTTCAACTCTCTCTCTCTCTCTCTCTCTCTCTCTCTCTCTCTCTCTCTCTCTCTCTCTCTCTCTCTCTCTCTCTCTCTCTCTCTCTCTCTCTCTCTCTCTCTCTCTCTCTCTCTCTCTCTCTCTCTCTCTCTCTCTCTCTCTCTCTCTCTCTCTCTCTCTCTCTCATTCACCTTGTTTTCCCCTCTTCCTCTCCCCTCTTTCCTTGAACCCTCCCCCACCTCCTCCTCACTCCCCCCATCCTGCTTTCCCCTCTCTAATCCCCCTCTCCTTCTTTTCATTTTCCCCTCTTCACCTCATTTTGTCCCCTCATCCTTGTCTACTTTTGTTTTTCCCTCTTTTTCCCTCTCTTTAATCTCCTTTTCCCCTTGTCCTAGTTTCCCCTTTCCTCCTCCTCCTCCTCCTCTTCTCTCTCCCCTTAGTCTTCCCCTCTCATTCTTACTCTTATCTACCTATCTTTCCCCTCTTCCTTTCACTCTCTCCTCTTTCCCATTCCCCTCTCTATATTTCCAATCTCTTCCCCTTCCTGACGTCTTTGTCTCTTCCCCTTCCTTTCCCCTCGTTTCGAATCCACACTCTTCCCTTTTGTTCCCCTCTCCCTCAGTCACACTCATCTCTATCTCTTTCCATTCTTCTCCTTCCCCTCTTATGTCTCTCCTCTCTTCTTCTCTCTTTTCTCTTCTTCCTGTCTTCCCCTTCCTTTCATGTCGATCTTATCCTAATTTTCATTTATCCTGTTGTCCTCTCTCGCTCTCCTCTCCCTCTCCTCTCTCCTCTCACCATCTTTCATCCCCTCACCATCTTTTCCTCCTCTCTCCCTCTTTTCTCTCCCTTTGCTAGCTCTTCCTGATCTTTCCTTCTCCCCTCTTCAGCTTTTCCTTCCCTCTCTTCCTTCCCTCTTCCTCCCCTTTTCCTCTCTTTCCCCCTCTTGAAACTGGAATGTAACTTCTCTTCCTCTTTTCCCCTCACTGCTATCCTCTCTGCTTTTCCTCTCCCTCTTTCCCTCCCCTCTTCCTCTTTTCCCCATTTCTTTTTCCCGTCTTCCCCTTTCTCCCCTCTCCTCCCCCTCTTGAGCCTACACTGATACCTCTTACTCTCTCATATCATCCCCTCATCCCCCCAACACTCCAGTCTATCACCCCACACCTCTCCCCCCTCCATGTTGACACCCAGGATTCACGGGGCGAGAGAGAGGACGTGACTGCAGGAAAGGATTCAGCCGGGCAGCTAACATCGCCCTTCAATCGTCTGAGTTTTTTCGGCTCGTTACTTTCTGCTTGAGTGAATTGAGTTTCTAGGTCCCCGTGCCCGTGTGTTCCGCTACCTAATGAAGCTGCTTACGTGTGTGTGTGTGTGTGTGTAGT
The DNA here is from genome assembly GCF_035594125.1 of Scylla paramamosain. Lineage (NCBI taxonomy): Eukaryota > Metazoa > Arthropoda > Malacostraca > Decapoda > Portunidae > Scylla > Scylla paramamosain. Next base: position 7,610,133 of record NC_087196.1, on the reverse strand, counting down.
GTGGTGGTGGTGGTACTTATATGTGAAGTAGTAGTAGTAGTAGTAGTAATAGTGGAGGAGAAGTGATGGTTGTAGTAGTATTAACAGATGAGAACGACGAGGAGGAGGTGAAGGAGGAGGACGAGGTGAAGGAGGAGGGGGGATGAGATGGAGGAAGAATAGCAGAAGTGGTAGGTATAATGATAGTTATAATGACGGTGATTGTGATGATAATAGTAGTAATAATAAGAAAAGAATAAAATTTAAAAGTGAAATTATAGAAACTGTGCTGGTGAAAAAAGTAGTTGTAGTAGTAGTAGTAGTAGTAGTAGTAGTAGTAGTAGTAGTAGTAGTAAGAGTATATTGCCTTTTTATATATTCCTTGTTCATCTGTTGCTTGATGTTATCTCTGTCCTTCTTTCCCTCCTTCCCTTCTTCCCTCCTTCCATCACCACCATCTCACCCTCCCCTGTCACTCTTTCCCTCCCTCCCTCCTCCTTCCTTCCACACTGGAGGAGGAATGTTTCCCTCCACGTTGATAAGACCAGCGTGGAGGGAGAGAAGCAATATTACTGGATGGTATGTAGATATTCAATACTCTCTTTGTTCCCAGAATACTCAAACATTCAGTTCACTGGATATTTTTTTTTTCTTCTTATTCCTTCTTTTTTTCCCCCTCTCGCTTTGTCGTTGGAAAATATTTATACACGAACATAAAGGTGAATGTATTGATATTTTTGTGTTTGGATGTTTTTATTCTCTCTCTCTCTCTCTCTCTCTCTCTCTCTCTCTCTCTCTCTCTCTCTCTCTCTCTCTCTCTCTCTCTCTCTCTCTCTCTCTCTCTCTCTCTTGTTACTAATGTTTATCTATTTATTTATTTATTTATTTATTTATTTATTTATTTATTTATTGAGTGGAGTGTTATTTGTTTTGTTGATTTTCCTGTATATTTTTTTGTATATTGTTTTATTCTTTAAGTGTTGGATTGCTTTTAAAAGTGTTGTGATGCCCTTAATGGTGTGCTTGACTCCTTATCGTCTATAAATTTTGTGTTTCCCTTTTAAAGAGTTGTTTGGAGCCAATAATGAGCGTTTTCTTGTTATCCATTTCATTTACTGTTTTATTCGTCTCTCGATTCCATTTACGTACTCATTGTTAGTGTTTGTTGACGTTGAAATATTTAAAGCTTCTGGTATACCATTATTTTTTGTTGTTGTTCTTATTGTTTATGTGATTTTCAGTAACTGTTAAGTACTCGATTGCTTGTAATTGTGTTCTGATTCCATACTGTAACTCATACTTGGGATTGCTTTGTTTTGGAAACGTATTATTTGAAGTATACTATTTTCAGTTTTATTTATTCATTATGTTATAGTTTTTATATTAGTATACCTTATTAGCATCTCTACTTACTAGTGTTCATGTGATTTACCGACTAATTTACCTTGCCGGGTCAGTCAAGCTAGCTGAAGGGGAAATTATTACCGATTCCTTCACTAAACTAAATTTACGATAGGCTGTCAGATTTCTTTGTGTCTCGACGTTTCCTCTCTCAGTCGCATGCAGGTTATGAGAGTTTTTGCCATCAGCTTATTACCTTTGATGGCCCTTCACTGCAAGACGCCTGGTTCAGAGAGAGAGTGAGAGAGGAAGAGGGAGAGGGAGTGGGGTTGGAGGCTGACAGACAGACAGACAGACAGAGTGTATAAATAGATACGCAGGTAGACTGGTAGACAAACAGAAGCAGAGATGTAAACAGGTATACACACACACACACACACACACACAGACACAGAG
>NC_087196.1:7585857-7600857 GCF_035594125.1 Scylla paramamosain | reverse complement strand
GACACTTTGCACCTCCCAAATTGAGACTGAGGACAGGACCAGGAGGAGGAGGAGGAGGAGGAGGAGGAGAAAGAAGAGGAGGACGATGTGGATGAAGAAGAAAAAAAATGGAGGAGGAAGAAGAAAAAGAAGAGGGATAGTAGTAGTAGAAGGTGCAAGAAGAGGAGAAGGAGAAGAGAAGAGGAATATAATGAAGAAGAAAAGGAAGAGGAAGAGGAGGAAGAAGATGAGAAAGAAGGACAGAAGTAGAAGGAGGAAGGAAAAGAAAAAGGAGAAAAAGAAAAAAAAAGAAGAGGAGGAGGAGTAGTAGAAGTAGGAGGAGAAAGAAGAAAGAAGAAGAGGAGGTGGAGGAGTAAAAGTAAGAGGAGGAAGAAGAAGAGGAGGAGGAGGAGGAGGAGAACATTTTCGTATCGGAGAGAAAATTAAGGATATTTTCAGCATGCAAATATCACGTTATCAGAAGAAAAAAAGACAATAAAAAAAAAATAAGTGTGTCGTTTTGTATTTCTCCTTTTCGTCGTTTTCTTTCGTAATTCTTATCAGGATTTTCTGGGTGACTTTAATTTTTTTTCTCTTAAGTTTATTGATGTTAATTTTCCTTTATTTTTTCGATTTTCTTTTATTTTCTTCTAAATAGTTATCAGTTTAATTTATTCCTTACATTTATTTTTATTTGTTTTATTTTTTGTAGTGTTAGTTTAATCTCTATTTTGAGTTTCTTTCACGAATATATTAAAATTCTCTCTCTCTCTCTCTCTCTCTCTCTCTCTCTCTCTCTCTCTCTCTCTCTCTCTCTCTCTCTCTCTCTCTCTCTCTCTCTCTCTCTCTCTCATGCATCTTTCACAACGTTCTCATTCCCTGATATTTCACACCCTCCCCTCACCTGTCACCTTCCCTTACCTCCCCTCACCTCCTCCCCTTCTCTCCCCTCTCATTTCTTACCCTTTTCTCCCTCAGGGTTAAAACTACACGTCCCTTTTACCCTTAGCTTCCTCAAGGGGTGAACGGCGGGAAGGGAGAGGGGAGAGAGGGAGAGGGAGAGAGAGAGAGGGGAGAAAGAGAGAGGGAGAGGGGGAGATTACTTTGGGAGTTTTTATTAGATTTTCTTGAAGTCTGTCTTTCTACTTGTCTATCATTCTTTGCTCTCTCTCTCTCTCTCTCTCTCTCTCTCTCTCTCTCTCTCTCTCTCTCTCTCTCTCTCTCTCTCTCTCTCTCTCTCTCTCTCTCTCTCTCTCTCTCTCTCTCTCTCTCTCTCTCTCTATTCTGCTACAGTCGTCGATCGCGCGCCTCATTATTCGCTTCAGCTATTCAAATTTAGGCCTAGGCAACGCGTAGTGACATGAGGCTAATTGGTGCCGCCCCATTGACGGTAGGCCTACTGAAAGGGTGCCACCAGTTTTAGAGGCCTAGGGAGTCACGTGGGTGTTTGATGGCAATAAGTGGATTTTCTGACTCTCTCTCTCTCTCTCTCTCTCTCTCTCTCTCTCTCTCTCTCTCTCTCTCTCTCTCTCTCTCTCTCTCTCTCTGTTTTTTCATTATTTTTTTATTTATTTTGTTTCGTTTGTTGCTCCTTTCTTTTGTTTTCTATTGTTTTTAATGTTTGTTGTTGTTATTGTTGTTTTCTTCACTGTTGTTGTTTACTGTTTTTATTTAATTTGCGTATGTGATTATTTTCTACTTTTCCTTCTACTCTTCTTTTCCTCCTCCGCTTTCTTCTTCTTATTATTATTTTTTTCCCTTCTTGTTCTCTTTCTTCTTCATCATCATCTTAATCTACTTCTTAATCTCCTCCTCCTCCTCCTCCTCCTCCTCCTCCTCCTCCTCCTCCTCCTCCTCCTCCTCCTCCTCCTCCTCCTCCTCCTCCTTGTTCTTCCGCTTCTTAACAGTCTTTCGTCGTAATCTTGAACAGCGTCGCCTTTTCAATAACCTCAGTTTTCTCTCCTTATCTTTCCCTCTCTCCCTTACAATTTATCGACACACCTTGGAATCTGAGCGCTCTTCTATCACTATTTTTTCCTCAAGCACACTCTCTTTATCATTTTATTCTCTTCCTGCCTTCCATTCCGCCTGTCACCTTCTCGTCCTCCTTCCTCTTTCACTATTTATTTCGCTCCTTTTGCTTCCTCTTCTATGCGTGTCCTTTGAGTGTTCCCTTGCCAGATGGCGCTGAGCAGGCAGGTGATATTGTATGCAAATGGTAACATAAGTCAGGGCTTTTAATTACTAATGAGCTAGGTAGAGTTGGTGCAGGTATGTGTGTGCATGACGAGAGAGAGAGAGAGAGAGAGAGAGAGAGAGAGAGAGAGAGAGAGAGAGAGAGAGAGAGAGAGAGAGAGAGAGAGAGAGAGAGAGAGAGAGAGAGAGTGAAAGACTACGTTTATTCATTAGCATATGCATATCATCCTTTTCACACAGCTTGCTCAGTGCTCAGGTAACTATTTCGTCATTTTCCTTATTATACGTGCTTAACTCTCTCTCTCTCTCTCTCTCTCTCTCTCTCTCTCTCTCTCTCTCTCTCTCTCTCTCTCTCTCTCTCTCTCTCTCATCATTACTTTCTATTTATTCATTGTTTCACGTATTAAACTCTTCTTTATCATCGCCATCTTCCTCCTCCTCCTCCTCCTCCTCCTCCTCCTCCTCCTCCTCCTCCTCCTCCTCCTCCTCCTCCTCCTCCTCCTCCTCCTCCTCCTCCTCCTCCTCCTCCTCCTCTTTCTCCTTCGCCTGTGACGCGGGAGAACACACTCACTTCTCTTGCATTAATATTTTTGCATATCTAGATTCATCGCATGAAGTTATATCAGGTTAAGACGATTAAGCCTCCTCTTGCTGCTCTACAGCTAATCGCATTAATTAAAAGGGTAAATGGAATATGCAAATCACACAGTCGACTTGCTGCCTAATCCCGTTGCCTTTATATAAAATTGAGTCTTATTCTTCGTATGGGGAAGCTGGACGGTAGCAAGGAAGTGTGTTTTTTTCTTTGTGTGTGTGTGTGTGTGTGTGTGTGTGTGTGTGTGTGTGTGTGTGTGTGTGTGTGTGTGTGTGTGTGTGTGTGTGTGTGTGTGTGTGTGTGTGTGTGTGTGTGTGTGTGTGTGTGTGTGTGTTGGCATTACTTACTGTTGGTACTCTCTCTCTCTCTCTCTCTCTCTCTCTCTCTCTCTCTCTCTCTCTCTCTCTCTCTCTCTCTCTCTCTCTCTCTCTCTCTCTCTCTGTCTCTGTCTCTTCTGTTACGCTTTCACTTATAGAAGAAAGGATTTGATGTTTTGATGTCTGTTCGAATGTGTAGTAGTATTAGTAGTAGTAGTAGTAGTACTAGTAGCAGCAGCAGCAGCAGTAGTACATATATAAGATGGAAATCAATATATTTTTGTGTACTTTTGTGTGATCCGCTATGTAAGAAATCGAGAGAGAATGAGAGAGGCAGAGACACACACAGACAGACAGACAGACAGAATTAACTGAGAGGACACGAAGCACTCTACACAAACACATGCCTCCACACGTCCCTCCGTCAGCCTCTCCTGTTTATTTTCATTACCAAAGACGACAATATTTGGGGGGGGGTCGTACCTGAGAAGCAGCCGAGGTAACGAGGTGGTGAGGTGTGATAATTTTTACCTTACTCCTTCCCTTCGTTATTTCCTCTGTTTATTCCTTGTTTTGCATAGTAACTTCTTTTTTTTATCGTTACTATCTTTTTAATTATTTTCTTGTTCTTCTTCGTCGTCATCGTCTTCTTCTTTTCCTTCTCCTCGTCCTTCTCCTCCTCCTCTTCCTCCTCCTCCATAATGCTAACTACACATGCTGACAAAATAAATTAGAATTTTGCAGAATCTCTCTCTCTCTCTCTCTCTCTCTCTCTCTCTCTCTCTCTCTCTCTCTCTCTCTCTCTCTCTCTCTCTCTCTCTCTCTCTCTCTCTCTCTCTCTCTCTCTCTCTGGCAGGCTTTTCTGTTTTTCTCAATGATAAATTAAATCACAAACTTCACTCATACTCATATTACATACAATAGCAATTTATATATTTTTATGTGACCTAGCTGGCATGTGCAATCTTCCGGGTGATTCTCTAAAAGTAATAATAATAATTGCCACTGGGATCACTCATATGACAAAGAATTGCACATTGTTAGTTAGAAAAATTGTTTGCTGTTGAGAAGCGGATGCAGTTTGCTCGTTTGCAGTTGTTAGTGTTGATGCATATTGGCGAGATAACATTTTTTTTAAGTTAAGGGAGTTTCTGGATATATCTTGAATTAAACTGACCTTTACGTAACCTTTTAACTGCTGTGGATCCTTAGCAGCATGATTTAATGGTTTCTTGTAAGTTTGGGAAGGATTTGAAAAAAATAAGTTGGGAAATAAAGGAGGGATTGGAATATAGGTAGGAAATAAAGAAAGGATTGGAAAAACGCAAGTTGGGAAGGATTGCAAGAAAATAAGCTAGAAAATAAAGGAAGGAAAGATTGGAAAAAGGTGGAAAGGATTGATAAAAATAAGATAGAAAATAAAGGAAGGAAGGGTTAGAAAAAAACATTAAGCTATAAAATAAAGGAATAAAGGATTTGAACAAAGTAAACCAGGATGTTTTATTTATCTGTTCGGCAGCGGCAAAGTAGCGAGCTTTCTCTTTTCCTCTAGCCGACCTCCTTGATGCACAGAAATAAGGATGGGCAACTTAAATATCCGCGATGTTATCTATTTCAAGTGAGGTCAGCCCACGAGAGAGTAAGTCCTATTACCCTTCACTATATAGAGCCCAATACCATAATAATACCATAATAACACCGACACACACACACACACACACACACTGCAGTAGTTTGGATGTTTGGATGGTGGAGCAGTGACATGGTTAAATGACTGAAAGGAAGGTGGAAGCAGGTTAATTTGTATGCATGCGAAAAAAAATATTTGATGAAAAGAAAGAAAATAGTGAAAATATAGCAAAGAGGAATGAATCAATAACTGAAACGCCGAAGATTTCTTGTAATTAACCTTAAAATTGTAATGTGATAAGAAAAAAAAGCAAGAAAAATGTGATACTTTAAGAAAATAAGACAAAATCACACACACACACACACACACACACACACACACACACACACACACACACACACACACACACACACACCATACTTTACATTTCCCCAACAGAGACACGAAACCTAGACCCCTAAACTTCCATTGCAGTAAGAGGGTCAGGTGAGTTCAGGTGTGTTTACCGTGATGAGCGGTGAGGGGCACGATTCACCTGAGGCAGACAGGTGAGACGAGAGGAAACAATTGAAGCCTTTAGAGACAGTTGTTATCAGCGGACACAGAGTCAATGTTAGTGTAATCAGTGACTTAAAGCGTGACGTGGCGGCAGTACAGTGCTAACCTCTACCTGTCCGTTTGGTTCATTTTCCCACAGGTGTTGTGTGTGGTTGTCAGCCTTACTGGTGTTGGTTGGTAGGCTGGAGTGCCTGCTATTGTGGGCTTTTGCGTGTCATCCTTGTTTGAGAGAGAGAGAGAGAGAGAGAGAGAGAGAGAGAGAGAGAGAGAGAGAGAGAGAGAGAGAGAGAGAGAGAGAGAGAGAGAGAGAGAGAAGCGAAAATATATGTTGCCTAATAACATCACAAAAATCGGTAAATATATAAACAAAAATACTCAAAGAAAAAGAAGCACCACACCCAAACAACAACAACAACAACAACAACAACAACAACAACAACAACAACAACAACATCAACAAAAACAACAAAAACAAAAGACAGATACAAGCCACTACGCAACTATCGGAGGCGGCGACGGAGTAGTAATAGTAGTAGTAGCAGTAGTAGTAGTAGTAGAAGTAAGAAGAGAGTTCGTCTGTGTATTAATGGCTCCCGCGGCGGTGAACAGTCGTTGGCCTCCAGTTTATGGGTCCGTGCTGCGCCCTCCAGAGACTCAATTTTACTTCCCATAACCTACGTCGGCGCCTCCCACAGGAAAGAAAGGACAAAACGGCAGACTGTCCATAAAAGTGGCGTAGGAGAGACCGCCAGGAGGAAGACATCGATAAAACACTCGATAAAACGGGGAGAGAGAGAGAGAGAGAGAGAGAGAGAGAGAGAGAGAGAGAGAGAGAGAGAGAGAGAGTGAGTCTGTTATAAGGTATTGATATTTTTCCTTTTCTTTATTTTATTCGTGTGGGACCATTTAAAAAGAAAGAGAGAGAGAGAATAGTTTTTTTCCCTTCCTTCAATTTCTTTCCCTACAACCAATTCCACCACTTTCTTCATTTTTACTCCCTTTCTTTATATTCTCCCTTTTTTCCCCCATTCATACACCCTCTTCTAACCTTTCCTCCCTTTTCTCCTCCATCCCTCCCTCATTCCTTCCCTCCCTTATCCGCCCCCTCTTCTCTCCCATCTCCCACTGTCCCCTCCTCTCCCTTTCCCTCCAAAACTTCTACATCAGTTTATGTTCGACTCTCACAAACGGCATTTTATCTCCTCCATTGAACTCACAATAACTCCCTCAATTTGTTCCACTTTAGTCCTCAAAGAAGAAGCTTTCAACCCAGGAGGAGGAGGAGGAGGAGGATAAGGAGGAGGAGAGCTAAGCGATAACAGACTGCTGAGAGAGAGGAAAAAAAAAAAAAAGAGAAGGAAAACGAAGAGGAGGAGAAAGGAGGATTAGGAGGATGAAAAGGAGGAGCAGAAGAAAGATGCAAGAAGTTGAAGACGGATTGATCGAGACAGAAAGGCTGCCTAAGAGGAAACACGTGGGAAAATAAGATGAAGTAAAAATAGAATGAGTAATGATGGCACACACACACACACACACACACACACACACACACACACACACACACAAACGGAGAAGAAAATAAGTGCAGTGTTTTCTTATGTTATTTTCTGTTCCTAGTTTTATTTCGCCTTTCTATACAGTTAATCATTTATTTTTTCACTATTTTTTTTACATCACATGATAAGTTAATGTTTTTTTTTGTTTGTTTTGTTTACGTAAGATTAAAATGTTAAAAACTCAATATGTTTCTTAATTAACTGTATAGATATTTAAATAAACACATTTCAACACCTCTAATCTTCACACAGTAATTAAAAAAACACAATTTAAACAGCATAGTTAACCTTTACAAATAAACACATCTAAACTGATCAAATAAACAAACAGCAAGGGATAGAAAAAAAAAACACGGATAACACGAACAAAAAACAAACACAAACACAAAATAATCAGCATAGACTCCCTTCCATCACCGCAAAGAAATCGGGGAGTCAACAGAGAAAGAAAACGTGACGCTCGCCCGCCGTGTGTGTGTGAGTGTGTGTGTGTGTCCTGCATCCTCTGATCGATACACATTAAAAGGGTCTGGCCTCACCATAAATAAATGAAATAAAACCCTAGTGCAGTACAAACCATGAATATTTAACGTTTTCACAAGAGGTGGGGACCATTATGCCTTTTTGAGTCATGCTGGAGGAAGAGAAAAAAAAAGTAAAGCGTAAAAAAAAAACTTTTGTTTCCTGAATTTCTACAGGGTCTTTTACTTAGGGCCATCACATTCAAGTATAGCATTTTTGACAGCATTTATTTCCCAAGTAATTGAAATTCCCCCTTGCCATTAATTAGCATTCTATGTCTTACAAAAACGTCACCGTGGTTCTCTTTCCTCCTTCTTCCCTCCTCCTCCTCCTCCTCCTACTCTCCCTCCTCTCTGCACTCTTTCCCTCTCCCTCTTTCTCCCGGTCGTGTGGGTTTTTTTTTTCCTCCTAATTTCTTACCGAATTAATCTTTTTCCGGGCCTAGAAAAATGGCGAACTTTTGCTGTCAACACAATGCTATGTTTAAGGCGGCGGTAAGGTGAGGGCTGACGGGAACCCCAAATGAACTCAATATTTTCCTTTATCGTGAAGGATTTTGCCCTCACACTGTTCCCCCGAGGCTGTTCTCCCTCCCTGTGGCCTTATGGAGGGGCAAAGTGGGGCTGTTTTCCTCTTATTTCCTTCCTTTCTCTCCTTTTCCTCTTCTTTTCCAAGTTGGTTCTCTCTCTCTCTCTCTCTCTCTCTCTCTCTCTCTCTCTCTCTCTCTCTCTCTCTCTCTCTCTCTCTCTCTCTCTCTCTCTCTCTCTCTCTCTCTCTCTCTCTCTCTCTCTCTCTCTCTCTCTCTCTCTCTCTCTCTCGTCCTTCCCTGTCTCATTCCAGGTTACATTATGTTCTTGCTCTTCCTGTTACCTGTTTTAATAGTAGAAGTAGTAGTAGTAGTAGTTGAAGTAGTAGTAGTAGTAGTAGTAATGGTAGTAGTGATAACGATGGTAGTGTTGGTCAAAACTAATTTTTCACATACTCAAAAAATAGTAGTAATAGTAGTAGTAGTAGTAGTAGTAGTAGTAGTAGTAATAGTAGTAATGATGATGGTAAATTGAATGACAAAACCAATTCCTTGCACACACACAAATAAAGCCGCCATGAACAGAATCCAAACCCTCTTTTCGTATGCAATTCTTTCATCACAACAAACTTTTCTAAAACGTTCCTTAAATGAGGCGTGCGTACGACTGAGAGAGAGAGAGAGAGAGAGAGAGAGAGAGAGAGAGAGAGAGAGAGAGAGAGAGAGAGAGAGAGAGAGAGAGAGAGAGAGAGAGAGAGAGAAAAAAAAAACGAGAAAGAGAGATAGAGAGAGACGCTTCCTACATTATTTAGCCAACTAACTAACTACGTAGGAGAGAGAGAGAGGGAGGGGAGGGAGTGAGTATGAAGTTGGAATATTATTAAATTCGTCTGGCTGAGAGTAGTATCCAGACTAGCAAAGCGAGGGACTGAAGCCTAAAAAATGTGTTTTGCATGCAGGTGTGATTTCTTAGTGTTCAAAATTTACATCCGTTTCTGGCCTTTATGCGCTAATTTCCCCGTGAAAGACTGGACGTTCTTTGATGTCTGTGTGGACTTCTTCATTTCCAGCACAGCGTCGCGCCCTCACTGGCAGGAAGGGAGCGGCGGAGGCAGCCAGCCAGGCAGCCAGCCATCCAGCCAGCCAGCCCGCCCCGCACACCACTAAATAATTCCTCACGCATCTAAAACACCACCAATATTGCATCCTCGCACCTTACTTCCTTGATATTCTATTCTCTTGGACCCTGCACCTCTGTGGCCAAAAAATGGATTTGCAATGTGCTCGCCTCCTATTCGACTTCAGCCAAAGGGAATCATTTAATCTGATTTAAGGGGATCAAACCCGACTAGTGGGAATAGAATCGCAATGAAACCCTCTTTGCTCCGCAGATACTCGGCCCTCCAGCACGGCGCTCCAGCCTCGGGTCGTGAGAGAATTGTTTACCTGACGAAAGCTTACCTGTTCCGGCCGCCGCTTTGTTTGTCATTATTGCGCGCTCCTAATTCTCAGCGATAAATCTCTTAGGCAAAGGGAGATTCTGGGAGAGAGGGGAGAGAGGTGAGGCGTTTTAACCGGATTACCTCTCTCTCTCTCTCTCTCTCTCTCTCTCTCTCTCTCTCTCTCTCTCTCTCTCTCTCTCTCTCTCTCTCTCTCTCTCTCTCTCTCTCTCTCTCTCTCTCTCTCTCTCTCTCTCTCTCTTCAAACCAAGGTGGAAATAAGGCTTATTCCAGGAAGGGGCTGATTGAAGGTAGCTAGAGATGAACACACACACACACACACACACACACACACACACACACACACACACACACACACACACACACACACACACACACACACACACACACACACACACACACACACACACACACACACACACACACACACACACACACACACACACTTGCATACACACACACTTGCACATACACACATGAACGCCTTCCCACGCATTCTCTCTCTCTCTCTCTCTCTCTCTCTCTCTCTCTCTCTCTCTCTCTCTCTCTCTCTCTCTCTCTCTCTCTCTCTCTCTCTCTCTCTCTCTCTCTCTCTCTCTCTCTCTCTCTCTCTCTCTCTCTCTCTCTCTCTCTCTCTCTCTCTCTCGCATATTTTTCGTCACCTCCCAATCCTACACAGTATCACTCAGGTACGTGCATTTTTATCTCACCTGTTGTTCTGGAGGTCAAAGGTAAATATCATTAAGACACACCTGGACAGCCTTTCCTAATCACACCTGTACTCGCTGCCAGAGGAAATCGTGTAAGGTAGAGAAGAAAAATGAAGAAAGAATAGCATGGATAGTGTTTCCTGATTGGTTACCTTTGCAAATTTAGGTAAAGTTGTTTGTTTTTGTTTTGAAGTTAGGTTAGGTTAGGTTGGGGTAAGGTTATGTTTGTTAGGTTAAGTTTGGTTTGGTTTTGGGTAAGTTTGGGTGTGGTTAAGTTAGGTTAGGTTAAGTTAGGTTAGGTTAGGTTATGGTATGGTTAGTTTAGGTTAGGTTAGGTTAAGTTAGGTTAGGTTAGGTTAGGGTACAGTATATTTTGGTAGTTATATTTATAAATACGTAACTTTCTATTTATTTATTTACCTCTCTCTCTCTCTCTCTCTCTCTCTCTCTCTCTCTCTCTCTCTCTCTCTCTCTCTCTCTCTCTCTCTCTCTCTCTCTCTCTCTCTCTCTCTCTCTCTCTCTCTCTCTCTCTCCATCACCCCAGCGCTCACCACTCGCCTCAAAACCCCAGTAAACCCGAGACCTCACTTTACATATCCTCATTTCCCATGCTGTAAAGTGTTCCTTTACTACAGCACGAGGGACGCGCGCCTTCGTGAGAGAGAGAGAGAGCGAGAGAGAGAGAGAGAGAGAGAGAGAGAGAGAGAGAGAGAGAGAGAGAGGGAGAGAGATGCATGTTCACTGGTGGCAAGGGTGATCGCAAACGCAGGGTGAGGGGAATGAAAGGGTTAAGTCTGCTTAAACCTGCGTCAGGGAGGAGGGGACACACCCTGCTCTACCCGAAGGTGTGAATGCCCTTCCGCCACGCTTACTCCGCCGCCGCTAAGACCCGGGCATGTTGGGGGCGTGCCGGGCGTAGGAGGGCCGGAGGAGGCGTGCGAAGGGCGGGAGGGGCGTGGCAACCAGATGTCCGGGAAGTGTACAGGTGCCACTGGTGTAATAAGAGGATCGGTAACTCGGTAAAGGTAACACAGGCGAGGACCCAAGAGCTTCGTTCAGGTGCGTGTGTCAGAATGCTTCGCTCTTTGCAAGGAACGGATGTGGAAGGTGATTTTTTAAGGTGTATTCTCTTGCCTCAATCCCTTAGTCGTAGCGTTAGGGGCTTGTTTACCAAAGTGCGTGTGCGTGTGTGTGTGTACGTGTGTGTGTGTGTGTGTTGCCTCGCTCCCTCACCTCCACTCGCCACTAAGAGGAAGAGAAAAACGTGGATGAAGGCGGTAATCAGGCAGAGGTTTACCAAAAAGAGTAGGCAAGGAATAGTGTGATAACTTAGTGTAATCCCCTCCAGGTAGGCAGGGAAGGCTTTGGGATTAATTACAGGTGACGGGAGGTGAGTTAGTGGGTGAGTGAGTGAGTGTATGAGTGTATGAGTGAGTGAGTGGGTGGGTGCATGATTGGTAGGTGAGTGACTGTGTGATGCATTCGAATAAGGTAACCTATCCTAACCACAAATGATAACTATGATAGTCTCTCTCTCTCTCTCTCTCTCTCTCTCTCTCTCTCTCTCTCTCTCTCTCTCTCTCTCTCTCTCTCTCTCTCTCTCTCTCTCTCTCTCTCTCTCTCTCTCTCATGCACACACACACACACACACACACACACACACACACACACACACACACACACACACACACACACACACACACACACACACACACACACACACACACACACACACACACACACACACACACACATTCTCTCCCTCCTTCTTACCTTTATCCCTTTCTCTCTCTCTCTCTCTCTCACTCTCTCTCTCTCTCTCATTCCCTCCCCCTCTCATTCTTTTCCTTTCCACCTCTTTCACTCCCAACATTTCCTTCCCCCTGTCTCTCTCCCTTTCTCTCACATACGCATATACACACACTGCAGGAACGAACGAACGAGAGAGAGAGAGAGAGAGAGAGAGAGAGAGAGAGAGAGAGAGAGAGAGAGAGAGAGAGAGAGAGAGAGAGAGGCTATTCACTCAAACTGGCTATGGTCTCTGGAATGAATAATGAAGAATGAATAGGTAAGGTGATAATACAGACGCAGTGAGGGAGAGCGCTGCAGTTTCGCCCCGCACCTTTGAGGGATTAAATATCCATCAATACCAGGCAGCAGCGCTTAGAGGAGGAAGGTGACGAGGCTGAGGGATTGAAAGGACGAGGTGACGAGGCGAGGTGGATCCGCAGACCGAGTTAGATAGGACGGGAAATAGAAACTGTGGGAGATTGTATTAGGAAAAGTAAAAAGTGAGAAGATACACAGGGAAAGATAAGAAGGACGAAGAGTTAATAGGAATAGAAGAACAGGGAATAGAGGCAGTAGGAAAAGATAGGTGATAATGGAAAGAGAAATAAGAAGAAACAAAAAAAATAGAAGGATTAGAAAGAACAAGGACTTAATAGGGATAGAAGGACGAGAAATAGATGAAGTAAAAATAGAAAAATGAAGATAAGAAGAGAAAAATAGGAAGAAAAGGCATAGGGAAAGTAGGAAAGTTTGAAATAAAGAGGAATTAACAGGAATAGAAGGACGAGAAATAGAGATGTAATTATGGGAAGGAAAAAAAGTAGTATCAGTAGTAGTAGTAGTAGTAGTAGTAGTAGTAGTAGTAGTAATAGTAGTAGTAATAGGAGGAGCAGGGGATAGAGTTAAGATTAAATTGAATGGAGAAGTGGGTTGTATTGAGGTGTTTCAAGACGAAGAGAGAGAGAGAGAGAGAGAGAGAGAGAGAGAGAGAGAGAGAGAGAGAGAGAGAGAGAGAGAGAGAGAGAGAGAAGAATGTAGCACAGGCGTGATTGAGTGAAGATCTAAATAAACAGCGAAAAAAAAAAAAAAAGAAAAATGAGATCAATTAGACGAAAAGAAAATGACTGGACGAAGAAAGAAAAGAATGAAAGCGACCATAAATAAAGATAGTGACAAGAAAATTAAGTAATAAAGAGATGAAAACAGCCAAAAGCAGCAATAACGTAGGAGAAGGAAATAATCACTGACATAAACTAGGGAACTGAAAACTAGAGAAGGAGGAGGAGGAAGAAGAGACAGGGAAGGAAGGAGCGAGGGAAGGACAGTAGCAATATTAATGGTTATGGTAGGAAAAGGAAGAGGAGGAGGAGGGAAGGAGGAAGACAGGAAGAGGAAGAGGGAAGGAAGAAGACAGGAAGAGAAGGAATAGCAGAAGAAACAAGAACAATAACAACAGTAATAGACGAAGAAGAAAAACAGGAATAGAAAGACAGAAAATGGAAGAAGAGGAAACAGAGAGAAGAAGAAAGAAAACGCAAGAAAAGGAAGAAGATCAGTAGAAAAACAATAACAATAGGAATAATTGTAATAAAGAAGAAAACAGAAACGCGGAGACAAGAAGGAAAAAGGAAAGATAAAGGAAGAGGAGAAGAAGGAAAAAAGGTTAGAAGATGGAAGAGAAGGAAAAGGAGAAGACAGATGAAGATGAGAAAGGAAGATAAAGGGAAAGAGGAGAAGATAAAGACAAAGAAAAAATATTGATCGTTGAACTATAAAAGAAAACGAGAAAATGAGGAATTGACACAAAATGAGAGATGAGACGTAGAGAAGGAGGTGGACGAGATGAAAAAGAAGAAGAAGAAGAAGAAGAAGAAGAAGAAGAAGAAAGACAAAAATCAACAAACATAAACAAAAACAGGCAAAGGAGAAAGAGGAAGTGCATGAAACAGAAACAGAGGAACAGAGAGAGACAAAGACAGAGCAGGAGATGGAGGAGAAGCGGAGAAAGAGACGGACAGGAGGAGGGAGAAAAAGAAGAAGAAGAAGAAGAAGAAGAAGAAGAGAAAGAGAAAGAGGAGAAGTAGCTATATAATATACAAAACAAAAAAACAAAACAGAAGCAGAGAAGGACAAGAAAGAAGGAGTAGAATAGAAGAGAAACACAGAAACACAGACAAAGAGAGGAAGAGGAAGAAGAATAAAAAGAGAGGAAGAGGAAAAGTAGATGAATAGTAAAAAAGAAGAGGCAAAACAGGAAATAAGAGTAGAATAGGAGAGAAACAGAGAGACGCAGAAACACAGACAGAGACAGAGGAGGAGGAGGAGGAGGAGGAGGAGGAGGAGGAGGAGGAGGAGAAGACGGATAGCACTGTCTTACTGAACGGTCGCTGCCGGACGTTTCTACACTGTTAAGATAATCGACAATAAATTCTAGACAACATTTTCAATTTGGTCTGATTCCTGAGGGAGTTGTCAAGGAAGGATAGCCGCGCCTTCCCCTGCTGGACGCCGCTGCATCTGTGTTCCTAACTGGCCTCCTAAGTGCCCCCCACAAGCTGGTGTAGTGGTGGTGCTGGTGGTGGTGGTGGTGGTGGTGGTGGTGGAAATGTTTGTGTGTGTGTGTGTGTGTTAGGGTGGTCGTGTGTTGGTTGTAGTGGTGGTGGTGGTAGTGTTAGTGGTGCTTTGTAGTAGTAGTAATTGTAGTAGTAGTAGTAGTAGTAGTAGTAGTTGTTGTTGTTGTTGTTGTTGTTGTTGTTGTATTTTCATTTCTTGTTTCCTTCTTTATTTTCTACTTTTTTCTTCCTTTTTGAGATTCTTTTCGGTTTCTTCTTCTTCTTCTTCTTCTTCTTCTTCTTCTTCTTCTTCTTCTTCGTCTTCGTCTTCGTCGTCGTCTTCTTCTTACTGTGTCTCTTAATCTATATTTTCATCTGTGTGTCTTCCTCTTTTTCGTATTTCATATTCTTTTTGTCCATCTTCTTCATTACCTTCATTCAGTTCCTACATTTTCTAGTTTATTATTCATGTCTATCTATTTATCTACTTTTAATTTATCTTCTTCCTCACATCCATCTTTATTCCAGATTTTCTTACTATTCCCTCTGTTTATTCCTCCTTGCTTTGTTATCTTCCTCTGTCCATCTCCCCCTCCTCATATCTTCCC
>NC_087196.1:7563357-7578357 GCF_035594125.1 Scylla paramamosain | reverse complement strand
GAGAGAGAGAGAGAGAGAGAGAGAGAGAGAGAGAGAGAGAGAGAGAGAGAGAGAGAGACTTATGCATAATGTAGGTGTGTGTATGTATGTGTGTTTGTCAGTATGTTTGTCTTTGGTTCGTATGTCTGTCCACATATCAATGAATTTGCCTCTCTAAGTATTTTTTGTGGCTGTTTATATTCCTTTCTGTCTGTCTGTCTGTCTGTCTGTCTGTCTGCCTGTCTGCCTGTCTGTCTGTCTGTCTGTCTGTCTTTCCGTATATCTATGTGTTTATTTGTCTTTGTGTGTCTCGTCATTTGTCTGTCTCTCTGTCTGTCCGTCTGTCTGTATGTCTGTCCTCTATACATCAGGCCAAACACCCCTATCCGGATAATCGAATACACCCCCTGTGTGTGTATATATAAATAACTGTCAACATGATGACTTTAAGCGGATTCCACGTGAGATATATAAAGATATTAACTGCTCGGCGGTGGTTTCCGGAGCAGAAATTAAAAGAACAATAAGCAGGGACGTAATTAATGGCAAAAGAAATAGCGCCACAATAAGAGGCGGAAGGGCCCAATGGAATATCATCGCCAGCGTTGCGCAATTTCAAGAATGCGTGATACGCCTATCCATAATATCAAATTACGTAGCCAATGGGGTCGCCGGAGAAAAAATACCAATTGCAAAAATGACTCTTCCCTCCCCAGCAGTAAGGGCGAAGGTGGGGTCATGCGGGGGCGCCGGGGACTTTGACCTCTCTACCCTGGTGACGTAAAGGCGGTCCGCGGGTCAATAGCGCGCGGGGATTGGTCTGTAGAGCGGCGCGCGAGGTCAGAAGAAGTCATAATTTCATTTTTACCGTGGAATGATGGGACGCGTATCTTTGGATTATGAGAGTGTTCGTCTTCCTTTATTGTCGCCTCTTTGTCTTAGTCCGCGGCATTAAATACTATTTTTTCCTCTCATTTGAGGGGAGAGAATCCGCTCTTGTATTTATGGCGACGCAAATGTCACGAGACCGAGGGAGAGGCAGGGAGAGGCAGGGAGAGGCAGGGAGAGGAGGATGCATTAGGGCTGGCCTCCTCCTACCTACTCTTCCTCCTCCTCCTCCTCCTCCTCCTCCTCCTCCTCCTCCTCTTCCTCCTCCTGGTCGTCGTCATCCTATTCCTACTCCTCCTCCTCACTGCTACGTCTGATGCCTCTTTCCTCCTCCTCCTCCTCCTCCTCCTCCTCCTCCTCCTCCTCCTCCTCCTCCTCCTCCTCCTCCTCCTCCTCCTCCTCCTCCCTGTCTCAGTATCCGTTCCTTTCTCATCTTTCTGTCTATACTTTTTATCTGCGTGCCCTTTCCTTATTCTCTTTCCTTCGTCCTTCTCCTCTCTTTCTCTCTCTCTCTCTCTCTCTCTCTCTCTATTTTCCTGCTTTACCCTCTTGCATCTCACTTCAGCTGAAATGGTTGGTGTTTGTTTTTCCTTTGTGTTCGTCTGTGCTTCTGTTTATTAACCCTACCTCCTCCTCCTCCTCCTCCTCCTCCTCCTCCTCCTCCTCCTCCTCCTCCTCCTCCTCCTCCTCCTCCTCCTCCTCAATCATTACATCCAATACCTCCTTTCATCAGCGCATTCTCCTTCCAACTTTTACAAATCCCTCACTTCTTCCTCCCTCTCTCCCTCTCTCCTTCCCTCTTCCCTCTCTCCCCCCCAACCAAGACCCATTTCATCGATCACTGCCTTCCATTCCTCCATTACCACCTGCCCCCCATCCCCCATTCCCAACCATTAGGCCATTAGTGGGCGCTATGCTCCTCCACTGCCACGCCCATTCATTACGTTGTTTTATAATACGTTGATGGATAAACTGGAGTGCTGCAGGGAGGCTGAGCGAGGCGATGGGAAGGTGGGTAGAGAGAGTGAGAGGTCGGAGAGGTATAGATGACTGGTAGATAAGATAATAGATCGTAAGAGATAAATAAAGGTGATTAAGAAAATTATCTGTTAAATAAAGTGTGTAAGGTTGTTATATATAATGGTAAAATTCAGGTTATGATTCAGGTTTATTTAGGCAGTTAGTTAAGCCATAATCACAAAGAAAATTATAGTTTTAGGTGGGGTTAAGGTAGGCTTGCTTGTTAAGTTATGTAGGGTTAGGTTAGGTTAAGTTACGTTAGGTTAATTGCCACAAGAAAAGTTATAATTTTGGAACAGCTGAACCTAGTGAAAATTAAAACCTCTTAATAGGTTCCTGATCGTCCCTACAGTGTATATTGGTGAAAACAAATAATGGAAAAAAAATAGAAAATGAGAAGGGGGAAAAGTAGAACAAAATACAGATGGAAAGAAAAGTTGGAGGAAAGAGAAGAAAATAAGAAAGGTGTGTGTTTGTAGCAAGAAAAGAAAATCAAAACCAAAAAAAAAATTAAGTTAAAAAAGAAAAGACAAGAAAAAAACTGAAATAAGAAATTAAGTAGATAGAAAAAAATAAAAAAATAAACATCCATAAAAATAAACAAAGATAAAATTAGCTGACAAAACAAAATACTAATGAAAAAAAGAGCATAGAAAACGGAGTAAGAAATTGAGAAGGCAAGACTCAAGAAAACAGCAAATTTCAAGAAAGGAGGAAGAAAGAAAATGAAATAAGATAGGAGGAGGAGGAGGGGAATTCGAGGAGGGAGGAAGAAGGTAAAAAGTCAAAAGAAATACAACAAACGAGAGAGGATATAGGAAGAGAAAGAGGATCTGGAAGGCAGACGAAAAGGAGAATGAGGAGGAAGTGGAGGAGAAGGAGGAGAAACGGAAGATATAGAATGAAATGTGTTCAGAAATGTAGAATTACTGAAAGAGGAAGAGAAGAAATGAGACACAGGAGAAGGAGGCAGAAGAAGACGACGACTAGGGATAAATAGAAGGAAGGGGAGGAGGAGGAAGATGAGGAGGATAAGAAATCGCAGAAACAGGGTGACGAAGAAGAAGAAAAGACGAAAAACACAAAGAATCACAAACAAAAAGAAGAATACCAACAACAACAACAACAACAACAACAACAACAACAACAGAAGCACAAGTCGGAAGAGAGAAGGAGGAAGAGGAGGAGGAGGACAAGGAATCACAGAAACAGGAGGAGGAGGAAGAGGAAGAGGAGACGTCATTTCGTGTAAGACGCAATTATAAAACCTGTTATCCTCAGCTCGGTGAAATCTTAAGTAAACATTGCGTTGTCAGAATTTTTGGCCGTGTCATTGGTTACACTTGGACAGGCGAGAGGGCGGCGGGTGTTAATGGGGCAATAAATACGAGGTTTGAAGGAGAGGGCTGTAAAAAAATTGGAAAGTCTCCTGCGTCCCCTCTTCCTTTCCTCCCTCCCCCTTCCCTTGTATCTTCTCTTAGTCTCTCTTCTATTTCTGGTTGTTTGTTTTTGTTTTTGTTTTTGTCTCTCTCTCTCTCTCTCTCTCTCTCTCTCTCTCTCTCTCTCTCTCTCTCTCTCTCTCTCTCTCTCTCTCTCTCTCTCTCTCTCTCTCTCTCTCTCTCTCTCTCTCTCTCTCTCTCTCTCTCTCTCTCTGTTTAGTTAATATACGTGTTTTGTATATAATAATAATAATAATAATAATAATAATAATAATAATAATAATAATAATACATTGAAGGCTATACTATATTTTGACTATCATTTCTATTACATACAAAAAAAAAAATTATATTCAATTTGAGTCAAGAAAAGAACAGGAGGTCAGAAAGTTAGGGTAGGTCAGGACAGGTCAAATCGAATCACATAGACACACACACACACACACACACACACACACACACACACACACACACACACACACACACACACACACACACACACACACACACACACACACACACACACACACACACACACACACACACACACACACACACACACACACAAAGAAAAAAAAAAAGGAAACCCCAAAAAAAACATCTTTAGAACGCAGGGAAAAAAACACCTGGCCTTCCCCCTTTCCCACCTGCAATAAATTAACTCATGACCAATTTACCTGTGAAGCAAAGAATGATCCACACCATCCATTTTGCAGGCGGTGGCGATGGTGGTGGCGGTGGTGGCGGTGGTGGTGGTGGTGGTGGTAGTGGCGGTGGTGGTAGTGGCGGTGGCGGAGTCCCCTCGTCGTGCTCCCCTCCACGTGCCAATTAGGGAGCAGGTGAGCGGTGGTTGTACCTGTCAGGTGCGTCCGCAAGCCTCCTCATGCACGGCCTCTGGTTACCTGCCGCGCCTCTGCCAAAGAACACTGCCGGCTCTTGCATAGTGCACGAGGGAGGCGGACAGAGAGAGAGAGAGAGAGAGAGAGAGAGAGAGAGAGAGAGAGAGAGAGAGAGAGAGAGAGAGAGAGAGAGAGAGAGAGAGAGAGAGAGAGAGAGAGGGCAGGGATGGTGAGGGAGGTAGGATAGGGAGGTAGACAGGGAAAAGAGAAGAGAAAGAGACAGTGGGGAGCAGATTGAGGTAGTTAGGGAGAGGAGAGGGATAGGTAAGTTGAGGGAGGGAGACAAAGAGAGGCAGGTCTGTTGCGGTAGAGAGACAGAGATACAGAAGAGAAAGAGGCAAAGGGAGGTAGGAAGGAGGTAGTGCATTGAGGTAGAAGGTGGGAAAGACAGGGATAAGGAAACTGTGTGGCAGGGAGAGGTTGTGAAAGGGTTAGAAGAGAGAGGAAGAAGAGTTTGAATAGAGAAAGATAAGAGAAGAATATCATGATAGAGGAGGGTGGATTAGAGAGAAGGAAGGATGAAGATAGGGAGGGGAAGAAAATGGCGATGGAGATTGGTGAAGAAGAGAGGAAAGGAGGAGGAAAGAAAGGAAGGATGAAGACAGAAAGATATAGAAACATAAATAGATGAAAGTAAGAGCAGAAAAAAAAACAATGATGGAAAGGAAGAAAACAGAGTAAGAGAGAGAAATGATAAAGAAAAATATATATAAGTAAATACTCTGATATCCTCCCGTGTGTGTGTGTGTGTGTGTGTGTGTGTGTGTGTGTGTGTGTGTGTGTGTGTGTGTGTGTGTGTGTGTGTGTGTGTGTGCGTGCTTAATTCAGGCTGATTGCAGTTGGACACAAAGTGAATTGGACTGGCTGCGGAGGGGCGGGGCTGGCTTGGGTGGCGAGGCTGTATTGGTCTGCTGGCTTCACTTGCTTTCGCTGGCTTGTGCTGACGAAGGCTTCCAGATCAAGCTGGTCTCGGAGGTTGGAGCTGCTCTTGTTGTTGTTGCTGGCGGTGGTGGTGGTGTTGGTAGTTTTGTTGTTGAAGAAAACTTATTGCTTTTACTACAGTTTCTTCCTGCTTTCAGTCTTCACTTTCATTCATCTTCATTCTTCACTTTAACCCTTTCACTGATTTACAACAATTCGTCACACTAAAAGCAATGTATGGAATTGTTATCAGCGCCTACAAAACAGAAGAGGATAAAAAGGAATAGATTTTACAATTTCTAGCCAGTGCAATGTTTGGAGATGGCTGTAGGCTAAGAAAAGATGTCTCAAAGTGGTTGATAATCAAAGAAAGATTTGCCGAATAACAGCGAAAGGGTTAATTTGCTCTCATTCTCCATTTCCATTCATCAATTTCATTTAAGTTCATCCACAAGGTTGGTTTTGGCTTATACCGAACTGGATTGAACTTACTGAAATGTATTTTAGATTACAAAGTCCTTTTTTTTTTATTTTTTGTAGTTTAGCATATAGGAACATAAAGAAAACCACAAGAATCCAGTCGACAAAACACGTGGCAATCACTGCTTACAACATAACTACCTACACCAACGTATCATCAGAGTTCACAAATGTCCCTAATGTTTTGAAGCTCACTATTGACTCAGCACCAACAACCTGCCTCCTGAAGCACTCCAGTCATCCACCACTCTATTTGAGAACCAATTCCTTCCCAACTCCTCTGAAAATATAACTTTTCGACCTTCCATCAGATAATTTTAACCTGGAGACACCCGAGTATATTTCAGTCATCAGCAAAAATTATTCCAGTTATTTACTAAGCTAAGCACAAACCGTAGTATTTCCAGGCATCAAATTGGTCTGGATTGGAAATATACTGAATTTACTTAGCTGGACTGGGCTGAAAAGGCCTGGAATATGATAAAATGAGTTGGAAAAGACTGGAATGGATTGGATTTGACTAACCTGGACTGGGCTGGACTGGAATAGGTTAAACGTGGATGGAATGACGTGGACTGGATTGCAATGGCCTGGACTGGGATGAACTTGGCTGGAGTGAGCTGGAAGGGTCTGAACTGGTCTGGAATGGGCTTGACTGGGCTGGGCTGAGTGAGGGCTGCCTGTCTGCTGTTTGTTGTCCATGCTAATAACACAACCCGCTGCGTTTTTTGGCGGTTCCTGCGTGTTCTGGCAAAAAGTGAATTAATTAAACAGGTTCTAGGCTCATCCCCTCACAGCCCACAGCCCACAGCATCCTCCCCTCGCCCTTATCCTCGCCCTCTCCCCTCATTCCCTTCACTCTTCTACCTCTCTACCTCATTTTCTCTCACTTAGATTATGTTTTATTCGTTATTTTCTTTTTTATCTCTCTCTCTCTCTCTCTCTCTCTCTCTCTCTCTCTCTCTCTCTCTCTCTCTCTCTCTCTCTCTCTCTCTCTCTCTCTCTCTCTCTCTCTCTCTCACACTAATAAGACAACAATAAGGTCCTTTATACGTACAATGGTTGATGCATTTCATACTTAATGACGTGTATCACTTATTCACAACACGAGCAAGACAGTTCTGGTCTCTCTCTTTTTAATTGTATATAAATACCTATGTGTTCTCTCGCCCAGGTAAGGCCAGGTAGCGAAAGGGGTGAAGGGGAAGCACAGATGAGCAGGTAGGTAGACAGACAGACAGGTGTGAAGAAAGGAATACAAAGAAATAAGGAAGTGGAGGTGAACATTAATAGACAGGTGTGAAGAAAGGAATTGAAAGAAACAGGTGAGTGAGGATACAGATTAATAGATAGATAGACAAGTACGAAGAAAGAAATGGAAAGAAACAGGGGAACTGGAGAGGGAAGATAACATTCACAGGTAGATAAACAGGTGTAAAGAAAGGAATAGAGAGAAACGAGGGAATAGGTGAATGAAGATACAGATTAATAGATGGATAGGCAGGTGTGAATAAAGGATTAAAAAGAAACAGGTAAGTAGACAAAGACAATTAGTGGGAGAAACAGAGATGGATAGACGAGGACATAGATTAACAGGTATGATGACGGATGGGTAAAGAAGAGGAGAAAGAGATAATAGATGAAGATAAGGAGGAGGAGGAGTAACAGATAAAAAGGTGAAAGAAAAGTGGTTTATCATAAAAGGAGAATACTGAGAGAGAGAGAGAGAGAGAGAGAGAGAGAGAGAGAGAGAGAGAGAGAGAGAGAGAGAGAGAGAGAGAGAGAGAGAGAGAGAGAGAGAAAGGTCAATTTCACATACGTATCACTTTAACCTGTTTATCATTACCACCACCACCACTACCACCATCAGAGAGAGAGAGAGAGAGAGAGAGAGAGAGAGAGAGAGAGAGAGAGAGAGAGAGAGAGAAATAACCACCAACCCCCACTCATGTATCCTTCGTTCATGATTTACCTAACGTCATTAAGCCTAATTAAGAACCATCTGAACACACCTGCCGACTCCACATAGGGCCGCGTTTACCTGCCTTCCCGCCCGCCGCTGACCCTTAGCGGCCGCGGGGTGTGGTTCGCTCTTGACCCCAAACACTAAATCCTTCATGACCTGCCCCTGTTTGCGCTCGTCAGGCCGTTGGTGAAAGGTTTTTTGAGCGTCGCTTCCCACCACACACACACATTTACCGGCAGTTTCACCCTTTCAATTATTAGCAAGACGCAATTAGGTGCTTAACGTTCTCCCATAATTAGTGTCTGATTATATTGCATCACCTCGCCTCTCTCCTCTCCCCCTCCTCTCTCTCTCTCTCTCTCTCTCTCTCTCTCTCTCTCTCTCTCTCTCTCTCTCTCTCTCTCTCTCTCTCTCTCTCTCTCTCTCTCTCTCTCTCTCTCTCTCTCTAGTGTTTTTGTGGTAATTTGTGCTTTTTTATTGATATATTTTTATTTTTTTCTTCATTGTTTTGTTACTTTTTTCTCTCTTTTTTTATTTAATGTTTCCTTTGTTTTTGTGTTTCATTTTCTATTGATTTTATTTCCTTCTCTCTTTTTTTTTCTGTTATTTCTCTGCCCTCTTTTTTATTCGTTTTATTTCTTTATATTTTCTAATACTATTACATATTGGTTCCTGTTTTTTTTCTGTTTGTTTGTTTTCTTGTTTCCTTTTTACATTTATTTTTGTTACCTTTTATGTTTATTATTTTGTTGTCTTCCTTTGTTTGCTTCTTGCTTCTTTCCTCTTATTGGCTGATTCATTTTCGTTATATATATATATCACTCATATTGTCTCTCTTTTTCAGAACAACAACAACAACAACAACAGGTGGAAATAACAGTGAGCATAATCTAATTAATTCATTTTATTGTATTCATTTGTGGGTTTACATGCACGATCTCTCTCTCTCTCTCTCTCTCTCTCTCTCTCTCTCTCTCTCTCTCTCTCTCTCTCTCTCTCTCTCTCTCTCTCTCTCTCTCTCTCTCTCTCTCTCTCTCTCTCTCTCTCTCTCTCTCTCTCTCTTGATAGGAGCGAAAGACAGCTTGTCACGTTTTTAATATACCATCTGGCCTCTAACACGGATGTACTCATTCCTGGGTACAATTGGGTACACGTAGCTGCAGTGGTACACCAAATGGCTCTTGGATGTGCGTTGTCACAGTTCACTCTGACTGCCATGCCTCCCTTCTGTATGGTAAACAATTTTTCTGTAACATTTTTTTTTTTTTTACCAAAGTCATTATTATTTTTATTTATTTATTTATTTATGTATTTATTTTTTTCATTTATGTGTTTATTTATTTATTTATTTATTCATTTATTTTTTCACTAAAGTCTTGGATAGTTCTGCAGCTCAGGGTTACTTAAGTGGGGAAGCAAACGTCACATTGTCAATACCTCTGAACCATTTAACTGTTACGGTCATTTTCAACACTGAGAGCACATTTTTCATGAAGATTCTGGCTTAAGACAACAAAAAAGTCTGATAAAAAAAAAAAGCCCACTAAAGTTGCCAGTAGTAGGTGATCAAAAAGAAGTATCCAAAATAATGACGAAAAGAGTCTTGTTTACATGGACACACACTGAAAAAAATAAGAGTGGCTTAACCCTTTCACTGCGATACGAAAGAATAAACACCATCAAAAATAAAGCGTGAAATCTTTATAAGCACTTAAAAGAAAAAAGATGGGCTAAAAAGAACAGATTTAGCAATTTTTATCCAGTTTAAAGATTAGAGGTGGCTGTAGAACAAGTAAATATGCCTCAGAGTGACTAGTAATTAAGTAAAGCTGTACCAAATAGCGGCCAAAGAGTTAATTCAGTATTTTCTAGGCCATATATCCATCCAGTGTATCAATCTCAACAATTATTATTATTATGTATATGTATATTGATCATTTCATATATCCATCCCACCGCTGCCACCACTTTTTCTAAATTTATACGATCACCATTTGTTTCCTGCTTTCTGAAGTTTAGATGATGATACTTGTCCAGTTGATGATGATGCTTGCTACTGTTGGATCAGATGAGGAGCTTGTTGTGAAAATAATAATAGCTGTTGAGACTGATACACTAGTTCAATAGTAATTTATGTATACTCATGTTCTTCCTTCAAGTCTTCACGTCAAGGAGGAATAATGGCATGAACAGCAATAGTTAATCAATAGCGAGCACAAATAGAGATACATTATAAGAACAGTCTAAATTAAGAATGGTGGCTGATCGAATTTTGGCGCCGCAGCAACACGGTCATCAATCTTTGCATACTAATGATCAAAACAGAAGTTAAGGAGTAAAATTAAGTCGCGTGGGTGTGTGGGACGTCACGAGGCCTCACCAGAATGCCGGAGCTGCTTCTCTTTACCGCTAAAACAAGAAAGAAAAGAAGGAAAGAGGGAGGAGGAAAAAGACTTTACTACAAATACATGTCACTCAAAATCTCTCCTTTTCTCCTCCTTTCAATATCAGGAAAGAACGAAAATAAAGGAAAGAAAGACAAGACAAAAGACGATAAGACTGCAAATGCACTTCACTTTCAAAAGTCGCCTTCTTCTCCCTTCAATATATGGAAAGAAAAAGACAAAAAGGAAGGAAAAGGACAGAAAGGGACATTAAGAAACCAAATGCACTTAGTTTCTTTCCAGTCACCTCCTCCTCCTCCTCCTCCTCCTCCTCCTCCTCCTCCTCCTCCTCCTCCTCCTCCTCCTCCTCCTCCTCCTCCTTCTCCCCCTCCTTCTTCTCTCCAATATAAGGAAGGGAAGGAAAACAAAAAAGGAGGAGGAACGCTCTAAATTCGTGTGATGGCGGAGCTTGAGGGAAGGAAGGAAGGAAGGAAGGAGGGAGGCGGCAGCAATAATAGCGACGCCGTGGATCAGGAGGTATTGAACTTAAGGCGGGCGATGGAATCTTAATTAAGTTGTATGAATATGCATGTTTCTGTCCGCTGTAGACGCCTCCTCCTCCTCCTCCTCCTCCTCCTCCTCCTCCTCCTCCTCCTCCTCCTCCTCCTCCTCCTCCGTCGTCTCAAAATTACACGCTTCCACTGATGAAAAAATATAACAAAATTTCTTAGGCTTCACATGCCTTAGGTTAGAGTTATTAGACTCAAGACACAGTGTCCAGCCCCTAGAGATACTCGGCTCGCCTCACGCGGTACACGGCTCACAACACACACGCGTTAACCTGCTCACAACACGAGGTAAACGGCTTACAACACGCGGTACACGGCTCACAATACAACTTGCGTTACTCGGCTCACAACACGCGGGACACGGCTCACAACACAACACGCGCTACTCGGCTCACAACACGCGGGACACGGCTCACAACACAACACGCGCTACCCGGCTCACAACACGCGGGACACGGCTCACAACACAACACGCGTTACTCGGCTCAAAAACACACAGTACATGGCTCAGGGACGCTACAGTGATGCGGTAAACGGCTTGCACGTGAGAATAGCGTCAAACAATACGAAAAGTGACGAATGGAGGTGAAAAAGGCACGTAAACACCAGGTGCTCGAAACTTAATGAAGCGTTCACCGATGTGGGAAAATTGAAAACCGCTCCTTCATGTCTTTTTTATTCCCTCTTTTTTCCATTTTTTTTCCAGACTTAGCGGAAGGTGCCGAGGGGAGAATATTAATTAATGTCTGGAAAAAAAATAAAGAATAAGAGAGAGGCATACAAATACTGGATGAATGGCAGGGGTGATTGGGGAGACAGGAAGAGGGGAGAGGGTGAGAGAAAGAGAGGGAGGAAAGGAGTGGAGGTGGAGGAGGAAACGGGGGGAGAGAATGGAAAGTGTTTTAAACCAATTGTGTCGAAATTCGCCGTTCTAATTAGACACAAGACGCTTTAGGAGGAGGAAGAGGAGGAGGAGGAGGAGGAGGAGGAGGAGGAGGAGGAGGAGGAGGAGGAGGAGGGGGAGGAGGAGGAAGGAAAAAGACTGAAGGGCGCGGGCACACACACACACACACACAGAGAGAGAGAGAGAGAGAGAGAGAGAGAGAGAGAGAGAGAGAGAGAGAGAGAGAGAGAGAGAGAGAGAGAATCATTTTCATTACGTTTAAGCACGATCTGGTAACACAACAAAAACAAAAAACAAACAAACCTACCAGGCAAAAATCAACGGACCAAACAAACAAAAAAGAGAGAAAAAAAGGGAAAGTGTTTGGTATGACAGAAATATATAAATAAAGAGAGAGAAAGATTGATCACTGTTGCCAGCTCAAGCGAGAGAGAGAGAGAGAGAGAGAGAGAGAGAGAGAGAGAGAGAGAGAGAGAGAGAGAGAGAGAGAGAGAGAGAGAGAGAGAGAGAGAGAGAAAAAACACAGACAAAAGTAAATGAAAGAAATAGAGATAAAAAAAAAAAAACAGTGAGGGAGAAATGAAACAGTGTGAGGTACGCCACTTTGTTCGTATCATTGCTTGGAGACGCGAAAGTAATCTGCATTTTCTTTATGATGGATCTGAAGTCAAGTTTTCCACCAAGGTTGTTTGCTGAGAGGGGGAAATGGGAAGGGGAGGAAGGGGGAAGAGTCGGGGTACTTTGACGGATGAGTGAAGGGCCGCCGTGATGGGAATATAATGACGGACCACGATCCAGCGAGTTACAATATTTACGTCTCTTGTAGTCTTTTTTTTTTTTGTGCTTTTTGGATCCATCGACTTTGCTCCGCGCGCCGTGAACTGAAATCTATGATGGATGGGGATCTTTCGCGTACATTTCCTCCTCGCTTCGAAAATTTTGAGGAAAGTAAAAAGTGAAAAAGGAAAAATAAAGGCTGAGATGGAGAGGGAAGAATCTGATTTGGAAGTGAAAGGAAGTTAAAAGTTATACACTCGTGAAATTTTGAATTTTTTTTTTTTTTTTTTTTCTTTGGGAGATACTGTGATGGATGAAAGATTTGTTTTTATTTTGAAGTGATGGAGGAGTTTGAAAATGTATATTAGAGTGGGTTTTTATTCAATTATTATTATTATTATTATTATTATTATTATTATTATTATTATTATTATTATTATTATTATGTTTATTATTATTATTATTATTATGTTTATTATGCGATCAAATACAGCAGAATTGAGTGAGAAAAACGATTTACCTTCCGTTTTCTTTGTGTTTTGTTTTCCCATTCTCCTTCTCTGACCGTAAAACTCAATGTATTAGATCAACTAAGTCAAGCTTAAGAAAGAAAACGAGTCACATTCCTCCGTTTTCTTTGTACTGTATTCCCATTCTCCTTCACTTTCCAAAACTCTACGGATATCATCAATTAAGTCCCCCACTCCTCCTCCTCCTCCTCCTCCTCCTCCTCCTCCTCCTCCTCCTCAGACAGTTCGGTTTTTAAGACAGGCGGTGAGGGATGGTCTGGCTCGGAACGCAGCTACACAATTTAAAAGCGATTCATCACGGCGACGTCGAAATAATTAAGTGTCCCCTTGACTCCGCCACCTGCTGCCATCTATCGTTAACTCCCCGAACCATTGATTTCTCGCCCACGTGATTCTTTGGTGCAGTTTCCCGCCCGAATAATAGATAGGTTGATAAATTGATGATAAATGAAACGCCCTCTGCTGCTGGAAATAGCTCGATACGGAAGTAGTACTGCGCTGAGTGATAACTTATGGATTGGATAGTTAATTTTGTAAAGATCTGATGGGTTTTTCTTAATGGTGTGGACAGAGGGACCGAGTAACTTGTGAGGTGAATGAAGTGAAGTGAAGTGAAATTGCTGGTGATATTGACGATGGTTTTTGTGAATAGAGATGAATAGATATGCAAGTAGATTAATAGGAGGTTCTTGTATATTATAGGAACTAGTTCTTGTCGCGGATTACATGACTTTGAGTTACTGCAATGGCGGATGACGGAGATGTCTGAAGTCAGCTACCTATATTGAGACTGACAGCCATTTTTCTTCATTTTATTTATTTATTTATTATTATTTTTTTTTTTTTATATTCTATCAAATTCTTACCTACTATCTATTTTCCTTTTTCCCTATTCTCTCAAGTCCTTTCCTTCATTCAGCATTCTATCTTGTTTTTCTCTATATTCTACCTTACCTTTTTACTATTTTATTTTTAGCTATATCAGTCTCTCCTTTTTCTCTCCTATTCTCTTCCTTCTTGTCCTCCTTATCTCCTCTATCCTCTCCTCCTCGGATACAAAAAAAGTGATATAAAACAAAAACCTCGAAGCTGGTAATGAAAATAGAAGTCATTAGAGAATACAAACCTTATAAAGTCAGATTTAAAAAAGAGATAGGAAGGAATAAACTAAGTAAGCTGGTTGTGGATGCTGAGTCAATCGGGAGACGTTAAAGAGGATTAGATAAATGTATGGATAGGGATGATAGGCGGGTATGGGTAGATATATTTTGTATGGAGACCTCATGGTTTCTTGCTGGTTCCTCTTTTTTTTTTTTTTTGTGTGTGTGTTTATGAATTTTATACATGTGCTTCTTAATTTGCGGTTTTGAAATGAACGGTTGTTGTAAAGCTTCTAATATATAGTCATTGTAATTTGGACCTAAAAAAAAAATTTGTGTTTTTTTTTTTTTTTTTTTTTTTTTAAGAAGAGATGTATCTATGTTCAGTAAAACTTTCTGTCTCTCCTCCTCCTCCTCCTCCTCCTCCTCCTCCTCCTCCTTTCCTTCATTAATGGCTCCTCCTTCAACAACCTTTTAGCACGTCCTGATTTACCTTTCTCAAACTGTACCTTTATGCTCAGGTAGAAAATTATACTCCCATTTCTTTCACAGGTAATTCTCGGTACATATTCAGGTCAAGGGAAGATTCTTTTATTTCCTTTTTTTCCCTCTCTTTTCCCCTCCTTTTTTTTTGTTTCCTCCTTTTCTTTCGTTTTGTTCTCTCTCTCTCTCTCTCTCTCTCTCTCTCTCTCTCTCTCTCTCTCTCTCTCTCTCTCTCTCTCTCTCTCTCTCTCTCTCTCTCTCTCTCTCTCTCTCTCTCTCTCTCTCTCAATATCACATTTCCTTTTTTTATCATTACCTTTTCTTTCACCTTTTTCACTTGCTACCCTCCTCCTCCTCCTCCTCCTCCTCCTCCTCCTCCTCCTCCTCCTTCTCCTCATTTCTACCCAGAAGAGGGGAAAGAGAGAGAGAGAGAGAGAGAGAGAGAGAGAGAGAGAGAGAGAGAGAGAGAGAGAGAGAGAGAGAGAGAGAGAGAGAGAGAGAGAGAGAGAAGCGGCCTTGTCTCCTTCCATCCCTCCTTCTTTCCTTTCCTCCATGTGTTGTAAGGCATCCCTCCTCCTCCTCCTCCTCCTCCTCCTCCTCCTCCTCCTCCTCCTCCTCCTCCTCCTCCTCCTCCTCCTCCTGCTCCTGCTCCCTCACCTGT
>NC_087196.1:7513357-7555857 GCF_035594125.1 Scylla paramamosain | reverse complement strand
AGGTATCCTCACTATTTGCCATTAATTACACATATTATTTATTTTGTATGTATTTATTTGCTATGTTTCATTCCATTTTTACGTCATACTAGTTCAATTTTCACCAAGAACGGAATAATTTACGCCACACTTGAATGCACTAACGGGTGGCTCATCATTCAAAATTTTAAAGGTACGTTCACTACTGAATATTATTTATGCACGCTACTGACTTATTTTAGTTATTTATCCATTTATTCATTCATGTCTACGTTATTTTTTTTTTCACCTTGGCACATGTTAGTTATTGATTTTATTGATTTTAGTCATATTTACGTAACATCAGTCAGTGTTTGTTTATTTTTCCATCTTTCACAAAATATCAGTCGACTTTTCACCCTGACAAACGTTATTTACTTATTTTATTCGTTATTTACACCTATTAGCAAGTTATTCTATTTATCTATCCATGTTTACGTAAAGTAGTCAACTTTCTCACCCTGGCAGATAATACAAGCTTACTTTACTCATTTCATTCATATATTAATTCATTATTTTACACGTATTCCCTAGTTACCCCATTTATTTATCCTTATTATCACCCAGGCACATGCTATCTAGTTATTCTACTCTTATATTTACTCATTACTCATACATATCACCTAGTTATTCAATTTATTCATGTTTACGCAATAGCATTCAAACTTCCCCCGCGGCGCACCTAGTCACTCGCGTCTCACTTGAATGCACTCCTCTGTTGATCGTCTTTTGTCACCATGTTTTCCTCCTTGTTTTGGGGACTGTACGCGGCGCTTCTCCACGGCGACTGGGTAAACACGGCCACATTGTAAGCTTTATTTGGACATCATTTGCCTCCTTTTCCTCCCTCCCTACCCTTCCTTCTCCCCCTTCCTCCCCTCCTTCCTTCTCTCCATCCCCTTCCCTTCCTCGGTTCTTTCAATGTTCTCCGTTTCTTTAGTATTGCTTCTTATTAATTTTTCCTTTCAACATCTCCTTCCTCCTTCCTCCTCCTCCTCCTCCTCCTCCTCCTCCTCCTCCTCCTCCGTGTTGATGGTGCTTTATTTGTTTATTTCTTGTTTCCCTTCCATTCTTGTTTAATTGGGCTTCCATTCAGATGTACAATTAGTAATGTAAAGACAGGGAGAAAGGGACGAATGGCTCTCTCTCTCTCTCTCTCTCTCTCTCTCTCTCTCTCTCTCTCTCTCTCTCTCTCTCTCTCTCTCTCTCTCTTGTAAAACCATCCTACACCTTCAGAGAAAGAAAGAGTCAAACGAAATCCTGATCATGAAAAAAAAAGAAAATGGCTTTCAAAAACGAAGAAAATGGGACTCAATTTTAAGTCAGTTATACGAGAAAGTTTTAATTTCTTGCTCCTTGTGTCGAGAAATAATCAGACTTGAGACAGTACTTTTAAAACACTTAGAATAAAACTTTGCCGGGGATTAAGATGAACTAAAAGCAAGGATTAGAGAGAGAGAGAGAGAGAGAGAGAGAGAGAGAGAGAGAGAGAGAGAGGGGGGGGATAACGGTGTATTCATCATATTACAACCAAAACAATTCAATACACAAAGAAATAAAAAGAAAAAAAAAACAATTGAAACACCCACGCATCATTAAACCAGAGAGAGAGAGAGAGAGAGAGAGAGAGAGAGAGAGAGAGAGAGAGAGAGAGAGAGAGAGAGAGAGAGAGAGAGAGAGAGAGAGATGGGAAAGATCAAATATCGGGAATTCTATTGGTTATTCTTGACTTCTTTTTTTTTCAATTTTCCGACATTCTTTCGAAATGACGGTGGGTTGGCGACGAGTTCTTAGCAAATGAAGGAAAAAATCAATACCCAGAGAATTTTTATCGATACCTGCTGCACACACACACACACACACACACACACACACACACACACACACACACACACACACACACACACACACACACACACACACGTAGTAGTAGTAGTAGTAGTAGTAGTAGTAGTAGTAGTAGTAGTAGTAAAATGAGGACGAAAGTAAGAACAACGAAGAAATAAAAGAAAAAGAAAGAAAGAAAAGAAAGAAAACTAAAGAAAAGAAAACACTAACTTGGTAGCTAATCAACAAACTAACAAACCCACTAACCAATCACTAACTAACTAAGAAATCAAACAAAACAAAACAAAGAAACAAAATCCGAATCAGCCAGAATACACGTTATCTTGGTATTACTGCTAGGCCTGATTTCCTTTGTCCCCCCTCACCTCCACCCCTTGGCTACCGTTTTCTTTTTCACCCCACGTTTTCTCCCGCCGAGGCTGACGGGGAGGAAAATGAAAACCAAACACTAGCTTCTCTCTCTTGGCCATTGAACCGGAGGGCTGTTCGAGCGAGAGAGGCGAAGGCAAGAGCTTTGAGAGTGGCACCTTTGTCCATTCAACCTCACTATACTAGAGCAAGGGGCCAGTCGACCTTATCCAAGTGCAAACATTACCTGGGTTCGATTCCCCGCTCCCTACCGTCGTTCGTCTTTCAGTATCTTATGTTTCTTTTGCTTATGTTGATAGATTGGTGGTGAATGTTATTGTTGATCGTTAATTTTTTTTTTCCTCCAATTGTTTGTTATTCTAATGTTGATAACCGTCTCTCTCTCTCTCTCTCTCTCTCTCTCTCTCTCTCTCTCTCTCTCTCTCTCTCTCTCTCTCTCTCTCTCTCTCTCTCTCTCTCTCTCTCTCTCTCTCTCTCTCTCTCTGATTTCTTTCTCTATTATGTATCTATTTATTTAAGTTCCTCCTCCTTCAATACATATTCCTTTTCTTTTTCTTTACACACACACACACACACACACACACACACACACACACACACACACACACACACACACACACACACACTTGATAGTCACCCATTAAAAGATACTAGAATTTTACATTTTCTTTGACAAATTTCTCCCAGTGTACCAAAGACGTGTAACTAAAAGGGCAGGAGGATATGTTTTCCTTAATAATTTAAATAAAACCTTTACTAGATACTTTATTGACAACCAGATACAATCATACACATGTAAGTAGACATTATTTGCAGCTAGATAGTCGAGGCAATGGGCAGAAGAGAGGGGAATATGGCGTTTCTCTGTCACAATACACACGTTGGTTACGTCTATCTGGCTGCTTTTAACGTCAAAGAAAACGATTTTTAGCGTAGACTCGCGCATTTATTGATATATATTTCTTTCTCTAACGATGATGCAAATGAACCAAGGAGGTTTAATAAAAAGAGACGGGCTCTCGCTCAGCTCCCATCAAGATAAATGGAGCCAGTGGGTGGAGGTTATGATCTGCAGATAAACCCAAACCATTGCAATCTCCCGCTTGAGTAATGGGAATTTACCACTTGTTTTTTGCATACTAGGCGAAAAATAAGAAAGAATTGATGGTTTGAGTTACGAGAAGTACATTATAGTTTCCTACATATGTTATGTAGACCTATTATCAAGGGCAGTTATGCCAAATAACCACAATATCAAAAGAAATGCACTAGGAGGAGGCAGTAGACACCTGCCGAAACGATAATTACTCCCAGTGAGGTCTAAAGCACTGTTCAGGGGGTGCTCTGAACTTCTCATTAAACCCAGCTGTGACCTCACTGAACGTTTCCCTTTGTGTCTCACAACACAAGGGGGCAGTCACAGCCTGCCCTCTAAAGACAACTTTCTTCCTCCACACAAAACTACAAGCACCTAATAACACACACACCCTTCACTCAAAAATTTTAAAATCATCATGGCGACTCCTACACCAGCCTCGGAGTCCCCATCTGGGGAGGGGACCATAAATGTCCCCAGGTCGGACTGCCTTTCTGTCGACGACCCTAAGTGTCTTGACACCCCCCTCAACTTTTTCTTCATTAACTTCTGCAACATTCGCGGTCTAAGATCTAATTTTCAATCTGTAGAACACCACCTCTCCTCTTCTAAACCTCATCTTCTTTTCCTCACTGAAACTCAGGTGTCTGAGGCAACTGACAGTAGCCCCTTTTCTGTTCCCTCCTACTTTCTCTATCCTCATTTTCGATCCAAAGCTGGATGCTGCGTTTATGTGCGCAGTGACTTAACCTGCTCTCGTGCCCGCACTCTTGAATCTTCCGAGTTTTCCACCATCTGGCTACGACTACAGAGTCACTCTCATACTAAATTTATCTGTGCTGTATACCTCTCACCTAACTCCTCTGATTATAAGAAATTCTTTGACTACTTAACTTCCAAAGTGGAGCACATTCTGACCCTCTTCCCTTTTGCAGAGATCTCCATTCTTGGAGACTTCAATGTTCACCACCAGCTTTGGCTTTCCTCTCCCTTCACTGACCATCCTGGTGAACTAGCCTACAACTTTGCTATCCTCCATGACCTAGAGCAATTGGTGCAACACCCTACTCGTATACACCTCTCTACACACTACATCTCCCACAGTACCCTTGGGGCCTCGACCTGCCTAGCCTCACTGAGCCCCGCCAAGTCCCTCCGACCCCCGCCCCATCCCGCCGCGGCGAAGGTAGCAATTTCTCGTCACATATAAAGTGTAATTTCGAGTGTTTTGCAGGCCAGGTGTTTCCAGGTTATTCAAAGGCTTGTTGTGTAGGAGTACATGAAGGAAGTAGAGGTGGAGGGGAGAGAAGGAGTGATGCATTTCCTGCATCAATGACGTACCCTGATGACGTCATTGATGACGTCACGCTTTAAAATACGTACGTTAATCCATTTTGAAATTGACCCCTCGAAAAAACGGAACTAGATTGGAATGCTTTATATATTCTGACTTGTCATATACTTTAATAAATAACTGGAATATAAAAACATTTCCAACCTGACTAGTAATAAAGAAAAATTCAAAATACAATCTATAATTTTTACGAACGGGGTCACATAAAAACTAATAATATCGAGAAGGAAAACACAGCCAGACCAGGTTATGTTACATATTCTGAATACAAAAAATATTTATTTTTCAGATTTATAAAGAAAACGCAAATTTGTCGTTGTATAAAGAAAATATTTTTTTCAAATCTTACAACAGGCTTATCTTAAATTTGAAAATACGAATTGTTACGCTAGGTTTTGTTAGATATTTTTACTTGGGATAAGTTTCTTATATTTTTTAAGTCTTAAATCAAACGCCAAAACAGTCCTAGGCGTGCTTTAAAAAAAAGTGAAAATTTTTAAAATGACGAAAGTGTTATTGTAACCGGAAACAAAAACACAGCTAGACGAAATTGTACTACATGTAATAACTTGTCATATTTTTCTACTAATAAATTAGATATCAAAACAATGCAAACTTCACTAATAAAAAAAATTAAATGATGATAGAGCTGAAGTAGTTTTTTTTGCACCTCTCCTCCATGCCTCCTCCTCTTCTCCCCTCCCCCACACACTCCTCCTCTCCCCTCCACCTCCACCTCCTTCATGCACTCCTACACAACAAGCCTTTAAATAACCTGGAAACACCTGCAAAACCCTCGAAATTACGCTATATATGTGACAGGAAATTGCTACCTTCGCCGCGGCGGGATGGGGCGGGGGTCGGAGGGGCTTGGCGGGGCTCAGCGAGGATAGGCAGGTCGGGGCCCCAAGGGTACTGTGGGAGGTGTAGTGTGGTGTGGTGTGGTATAGTGTGTTGTGTGGTATGGTATAGTGTGTGTGGTGGTGGTGGTGGTGTGTGATGGTGTCTGGTGTGTGGTGGTGGTGGTGGTAGAGGTGGTGCTGGTGCTGTCATGTGGTGTGGTGTAGCTTAACTCCCCTGTGTGTGTGTGTGTGTGTGTGTGTGTGTGTGTGTGTGTGTGTCACCGATTAGAGCCGAGTCACAAAGCTGTATAATTGGTGTTTAACCCTTAAACTGCCACTTGGTGTGTGTAATAATAATAATAATAATAATAATAATAAAACAGTTTATCATTCAGGCAGTTAACAAATTGAAAATGTACAGAGGGGGTGTGGAAATACTTAACATTAATCCTAAAGCTAAGTCTAATCTAGAAGGGAAATACTATCGATTGATGGCTCGCACCATGGTGGGAATCGCGCTGAGTCTGTATCGGTCTGTGCGCGATGCCTTTAGGGGCATTATCTTGTGGTGTCTGGTGGCACGGACTGGGCGAGGCGCGTCAGGCGGCAGCATGTATGTATGTATGTACGTACTGTATGTACGTACATATGCATATAGATGAAGGAAAAAATAAATTGTATCAGGTGAAAGATGGTCTGAAAGTTGATTTTCCTAGGAGGAAGGAAGAAGGAATGGATGAGCAGTGGGTCTCTCTCTCTCTCTCTCTCTCTCTCTCTCTCTCTCTCTCTCTCTCTCTCTCTCTCTCTCTCTCTCTCTCTCTCTCTCTCTCTCTCTCTCTCTCTAGGTGATTTAAGTGTGGGCGTGTGTGCCGTACGTACAATACATATATATTTGTATGTGGACATGATCTCCTCCACCCATGTGTCCGCCCCAGACAGCTTCCACGTCTCACCCAAGTCCGCCCAAGTTGAAAAAGAATATGTATTATGAGATTCACGATATTTAAATGACAAAATATGATGCAGTGATAATCATCTATCGATGGATAAATAGGAAAAGGAAGGGAAAGAAGAAGGAACGAAGAATTAATGTATGGAAGGATTTATGGGAACGAAGGATAAATGGGAAAGGAAGAAACGAGTGAATGAAGGATGAAAGACAACAAGAAAAATATTTAATACGCAGTAAGGCATTTCAAGTTATGGAAGTTTACGATCAATGCTGTATGTAATTCATGAGGGAAAGAGGAATATAATAGAGGTGGTATGAAAAAGTGGACATTGGCGACAGACACTTGTATTGATATAAGTTTTTTTTTTTTTTCATTTCATAACTACTGTATTTTTCCAAGTGGTGTCATATTTCAATTAATGCTATTTTTTAAGTATTATTGTTTACTAAGCACCGTAATTTCGTAACTATTGTTTTCTAAGTACCACGCTGATGAAAACCTGCTAAATTGACCGAAGTTGTACCGAATTAAAAAAAAGTACCTAAATTTTTAACTAAGTTCCTATTACATACAGAAATCTATTTACATAATATTCTACTACGCACCATTTTAAGAAGATTTAAGGGTTAATGATTGATTTTACATAGAACTGTGAGAGAAAATGTATGTAAGTAAATAATCGCGGGAGACATCAGTCATATTTAGAAGAATAAGGAGGTAAACAAGACAAGCGGAGGAGGCGAGAAAAGTCCTCTTTCAGCAACAAACTAAAGAAAATACACGGAAAGTAACAACGTGAAGTAACTAAAGGACCGAAGGAAAGGAAGAGGAACAAGAAAACAAGGACGCCATAAGCAAAACGAAGCACCGGCGGTCACAAGAAGAGGAAGAAGAGGGAAGTGAAGAGCGTGGCGGCGGAAGCTCCTTAAATTTCCCTTAATATTTTCCGGTGCCTGATGGTGTCCGGCACGTAGCGGTTGCCTCAAGATGAACACACGCATGCATTCACCTTCTTGACCCCCAGGACGCACGGGAA
This sequence comes from Scylla paramamosain, assembly GCF_035594125.1. Taxonomy (NCBI): domain Eukaryota; kingdom Metazoa; phylum Arthropoda; class Malacostraca; order Decapoda; family Portunidae; genus Scylla; species Scylla paramamosain. The sequence continues at coordinate 7,548,341 of NC_087196.1, read as the reverse complement.
GGTGTCAAAATGATGTGAGTGTTTAATTAACCCTTTCGTCTTGTTACCGGTCAGGTGGCCAGGTGTAAACTGTGATGTCGTGGGCCCTGCTTGATAAGACTAGGGCAGGAGTGGCATGGGGGTTAAAATGAGATATTAAGAGATTTGGAACCATAATTTTATCTTGTGTAAAGTGCGTAATTATATATAAAAAAAAAAAAAAAAACGCAGCTAACGAGGGAATCTGGCAGTAATGCGGCGTAAGGAAGATCCCCCATTAGAGGTTGTCACGTTTGGTTAGTGTTGTAAAGATGGTCACTGTTAGCTGGCCAAGACTGAAGCATGGCTGTTTGATTTTGTATATGCTTACCAAGTTAAAAAAAAAAAATGATGCGTGGAGGACTAGCTCATGAAGGGGCTTGCTCAGCGTCACCACGGGTTTCTGCAGACTAGACATATCTATACACACCTCAATTTTGATATTTATTTTTATTGGTTTATTGTTGCTAAGACATTTGTTGCAGTTCAGGTCCATTTGTTGCTAATTATTATTATTATTTTTTTTTTTTTTATGTAGGATGGACACCAGTCAAGGGCAACAAAAATTATAATAAAAGAAAGGCCCACTGAGATCCCAGTCCCCTAACAGAGTCAAAAGCAGCCATCAAAAATTAAAGGATAAGTCTTGAAACCTTCTCAATTAAGCTCAATTCATAGGAAAGAGGAAATACAGAGGCAGGCAGGGAGTTCCAGACCTAATTATTGAACACTCTTCCTCCTGTTGCAGTCTGGACGTGGATGGCATGCGGGTGTTCTTCCCGTATGACTTCATCTACCCTGAGCAGTACTCCTACATGTTGGACCTCAAGAGAGCCCTGGATGCAAAGGTGTGTCAGGCTTAACTGGTCCCTTGCGCTCTCCTTATTTGTATAGCTTCTTGTTTTCCTTCCATTTTGATTCAGCAGTTTGCTTATTTGTATACTGGTAGTTTCTTTTCTTTTCTTTTTTTTTTTTATCAGTTTCTGGGGTTTTGTTTTTGTTTTGTTCATTTCTGGTAATTTAAGAGATTATGGTCTTGTTTTGTTCCTTTGTGGCAAACAATTCAGATTTTTTTTGTTTGTTTCTTTAAAAAGAATCCAAGGTTATGTTCTTGTTTTGTTAATTTCCTGGTAAACGATTTTAGTCAATATGTTCTTGTTTTGTTCATTTCCAGTAAACAATTTTAGAGGTTTTTCCAGTTTTCGCATCAACTCACTCTCTCCTTCAACATTTTGCAGATTCTTGCATTTCTTTTATCACCTCACTTCCTCTCCAGGGACATTGCCTGCTGGAGATGCCCTCAGGGACAGGCAAGACCATCTCCCTGCTGTCCCTCACTGTTTCCTACCTCCTCGCCTTCCCTCAGACGCTCAGCAAGCTCATTTACTGCTCAAGAACCATTCCAGAGATTGAAAAGGTGGGTATGGATTCTCAGTACCTTGTATCATTCATAAAAGTGTATAAAGAACGAAGAGAAAGATAAAAGTACTGGTTTTCTAAAATAAAGGACTTGTGTTACTGAATGATGTTAAGCCAAGGCGATGAATCTTAGTGGTATAAAAGAACTAACCATGAAAAGTCAACTGAGAAACTAGTATGTAAATAAACTATAACTGAGAGCCTTCCTTTACTGCACAGGTAATAGAGGAGCTGCGCAAACTGAGGATATACATTGAGAAGGAGACAGGGGAGGCCTCGAATATCATCGGCGTGGGTCTGGCATCCCGCAAACACCTGTGCATTAATCCTGAGGTGAGGAGCTTCATTAACCTTTAGCTGCAGTATACAGAAATTTTTAGCACTGAATGCAATGTATGGAAACTTTATAAGCACCTAAAAGAAAGACAAGGATAAAAATAGACTAGATTTTGCAATTTCTATCCAGTACAATGTTTGGTGGCTGTGGAGGAACAAGGAAAGATGTCTCAGAGTGGTTGGTAATGAAGGAAAGATGTCAAATAGTAGTGAAAAGGTTAAGGCAAGTGTATTGAAGCTCAGCCCAGGTGTTTTTCTTGTTGGTGTTTGTAACTGAACAAGAGAGAAAATCAGCCTCTGGAACCATCTTGCTGGTGTCTTGCCTCCTTCCTGTGAAGTGAACTGTTTGACAAGAGAAGTATTCAAGACTAAATGTAGCCAGTTATTTTTTACAGTTTCTTTGGCATCTTTGAAGTACCATTTGGATTGAGTTTTTATTCCTCCCTCGCTTTCTCTAAGGAAACAGAAAATAGGATGTATTGAAAGACAGAGGCAAGACTTGATGGAACATTGTATTGAATCAAGCTAAAATTAAAATCACATTTCACTATTATATGAAAACAAAACACCTCTCCATTGAGCAAGACCATAAAGAGACACTAAACAGACAAACTCCTTCAGGTGAGCAAGGCACGGGACTCTAAGGTAATTGACAGCGGCTGCCACGCCCTCACCGCCTCCTACGTGCGTGCCCGGGCGCAGCGGGATGACACCATCCCCCAGTGCGAGTTTTTTGAGAAGTTTGACCTCCACGGGCGAGAGTTTCCCCTCCCGGCTGGTTGCTACAATTTTGACGACCTGCGGGACTTTGGACACCAGAAGGGATGGTGTCCGTACTTCCTGGCGAGACATGCGGTGAGTGGAGCTTCTGTTTGAGTCACTGGAGGGTGGGGATACAATGCTCTGTTAGAATGATTCTGTGATAGATGTGAATGAGAGTGAGTGTGTGAGTGTGTGGGGAATGATATGGCCCTGCGATCTCTGAGGTGCCATGTATTGGTCTTGCAGGTGTGGTAAGGGAGAGTACTTATTATCAAGGAGTGTTTTTCCTAACCAAACTGTGCAAGCTGTGTAGCTGAGCTATGTAAAGTGACGGCAGGTGTACCTTCTCTTCTCCATCATTGGCTAAGGGCTAAGAGAGTGTTGTGAATTAGTGAGTGTGAAAGTTGTGTGCCTTGTCATGGCTGCTGCCCTTTTTAGTGCTGACAACTGTGGAATATGTATGTATGTATCAGTAGCAGATAGTTTGTTATGCCTTCATAACAAACTACTCTTATTAGCAAAGTTGTTGTTATGATAGTAAGTAATCTTTCCTTATTGCCTCAAGGTGGTGGCAGCCAATGTGGTGGTGTACAGCTACCATTACCTCCTGGACCCCAAGATTTCAGAGATTGTGTCAAAGGAGATGAAGCGGGAGGCCTGCGTGGTGTTTGACGAGGCTCACAACATTGGTGGGTGTTCCCATCTGCTTTTGGTATTCATAAATAATTCTTAATGTGTAATCCTTGCTTTCTGTCTAATATTTTGTCACCATCATAAACAAATGGTCAAAGTAATTTTTCGATGGTTTCTGATTTTTGCCTAAATCACATCTTCATTTATGCAAAAATCTAGAAATCGTCGAAAAATTACTTTGGTTGTTTGTTTACGAGGGTGACAATTTGCTAATGACCTATAAAATGTATTTGAAACTGGATTATATGAAAATCTAAACAAAGACCAAGAAATCCAGCACATTAAGAATTATGTTGAGTTTAAATGACTATAAATTGCAGTGTTTTTCCTTGCTAAGAGTGTGAATGATGTATGAGAGTGTGTGGTGCTTTATCTGGACCAAACTGCGTGCAATTGCCAGCCTGGTATATAGATAGACAGACAGATAAAGTAAATGAATTAATGATGAAAGGAGTTAATGATAATTACAAGTATTCTCCATCGCCAGACAACATCTGCGTGGACTCCATGAGTATAAACATCAACCGCAAGATCCTGGACAAAGCCAAGACTGCCATCACACACCTCACCGAACACATACAGAGGTGCGTGGTGTGTTGTGTGTTGACTTTCAAGGGATTCTAAATGAGATTTTTCGTATTAGTTGGTTTTATTGATATTTTTTGTGGTGAAATATTAATATGTATTTTAAGTTCTTTGTTTGTAGGTTTTCCTTTGTTTTCTTATAATAATTTTTGCCATGGGTGACTTTTGTTGTTGCTGCTGACTTATCTGTAATATGTATTCCTTTGATCTATTATTCTCTCTTAAAAGCTGAATTTTCTCATGTCTTCCTTTTGAATTCAAGTAACACTCACATACACATCTTCCTTTGAATGCAGATAACACACACACATATCTTCCTTTAAACACAAGTAATTCCTATCATGGATGTGCTTTGTTGATGTGTTATGCAATCAGGGTGAAGATGTCAGACAGCAACAGACTGCAGGAGGAGTACAACAGGCTGGTGGCAGGGCTCAGACAGGCAGCCTCCCAGCAGGACCTCATTTCCAACCCAATACTGCCCAAGGACATTCTGGAAGGTAAAGGCAGATGTAATGAAGTGCTGTGTAGACTCTTGTCTGTCAGAACATAATGTACCTTATTTAACAGCTTATTGGACGCTGCATTTTGAAAGACACCCTGATTTTAGAAAGGATGAAAAAAACGAAAGTAGAATGAAATGTACAGTATTTCACATTTGCTCATCAACCTTCTTTCACCCACAGAAAACGTGCCAGGCAACATTCGCATGGCCGACTATTTCATTTCCTTCATCCGTCGCCTTGTGGATTTTCTCAAGATGCGCTTGACAGTGACTCACGCTGTTCAGGAGTCACCTGCTGGTTTTCTGAAGGACATTCGTGCCAGGGCTTTCATTGACCGCAAGCCTTTGAGGTATGGTATGTGTGTGTGTGTGTGTGTGTGTGTGTATGTATCTCTTATTGTATTCTTCCACTTTTCCTAGTCTTTTTTTCAATTGTCTCTCTCTCCCTCTCTTGTTCTTTTCTTCTTGTCCTCTTTTCCTGTTCTTGCATCATTCCAGTCTTCTGCAACCAGTATTGCCAACTCTAATCACCTCTTCCTTTCCCTTCCCTGTTTGTCATGTCTATTTTTCTTAAGTAATCCTCTTTCTTCCTCTCTTATTCTTTTATCTTTTCTATTTTTTTACATCCCAGTCTCCTACAACATGATTATCCTTCAAGAAATACTGCCAGTTCTCTTCCCTCCTTCTATTTCCCTCCCTATTCCTCTTCTCCACAACTTTCCCATCTCTCCCAGGCTCTGTTCTTCTCTTGTCCCTTTTTATCTCTTTCTCACATCATTCTATACAATCAAATTATCCTTCAACCAACACTACCAACCTTCCTTTCTTTTCCTTCCCTGTTCCTCACGGCCACAACCTTCCCATCTCTTCCAGGTTCTGCTCTGAGCGTCTGGCATCAATCGTCCGCTCATTAGAGTTGACAGACGTGAGTGACCTTGCCCCGCTGGTCGCTGTGGCCAACTTTGCGACCTTGGTGTCCACTTACCTGCAGGGATTTGCCATCATCATTGAGCCCTTCGAGGACAAGGCACCAAACATCCCCAACCCGATTCTGTACTTAAGGTGAGGCTGGGTTTTGTGTTTGTGAGGTTCTGGCATTTGTTTTGTTGTTTTGTTGTTGTTGTTGTTACTTGTTTTTGAATTGTTGATGAGGTTCTGGTGTTTTTTACTATTATTTTATTGTTTTTTTGTTTTTTTTTTCTGCATGTTTTTGGTTGCTTTGTTTTTATCGTTTTTTCTTTTTGTTTTCAGTTTTCGTTTGTCTTTTTGTGGTGATTTGTTGTCGTTTTTATTACTTACGTTTGATTTTTTTTATTGTAATTCTATATGCTTCACTTTTCTTTATTTTTTGTTCATAATTGTTGGTTTTTCTTTGTTTTTACTCAACTTGATTTTTTCTTTTGTTTTACTCATTATGGCTGATTTTTTTTTTTCCCCACTTTACGGTTGATCTTCCTCTATTTTTTATTCATTTTAGTCAATCTTTTCCTTGTTTATAATATTCATTACACTATTTTTTTTCCTTATTTTCATTCTTCATGGTTCTATTACATGTGCGAATACTTTCTGAAAACCCCAAACACAAACACCGCTCAACATCTCCACACCAGACCAAAACAATTACCCTTCCAGATGCCTCGACTCCTCAATCGCCATCAAGCCAGTGTTCACCAAGTTCCAGACCGTCGTCATCACCTCAGGAACCCTCTCCCCGCTGGACATGTACCCGAAGATCCTGGACTTCCACCCTGTCATTCAGAGCTCCTTCACCATGACCCTTGCCCGGCCCTGCATTTTACCCATGGTGTGTGTGTATGTTGGTGAGAGGAGGAGGCTTAGGTGGGGTAATGTGTGTGTGTGTGTGTGTGTTGGTGAGGAAAGGAGGCTAAGTTAGGTGGGGTAAGAAAAGGTAGCTGCATTAGAGAGAGAGATAGATGGATAGGTAAACAGACAGGGGGAGAGATGTAGGCTAAGTTAGGTGTGGTAAGGAAGGATAGCTGTATTAGAGACAGATAGATGGATAGGTAAATAGATAGAGGGAAAGTTGAAGGCTAATTTAAGTGGGATAAAGATGGGTGGCAACATCAGACAGGTAGATGGATTGGTAAAATAGATCAAGGAGGTTAAGTTAGGGAAGAGAAAGAATTTTTTTTACATATTTAGTGTTATTGTGGACTGTTTATGTATCTCGATGTGTATAAGATGTGTTCTCAGTCTTTTGTATTTATAGATATATGGACTAATTCATGTTTAGATTTTAGTGGAAAGAAAAGATAGAAAACTGTTTAGTTATTTCATTTCATCTTACACTGCTTATGAATATTATTGTACACATATAAGTAGATGTCTTGTCAGAATTGTATATTTATTGATACGTAGACTAATTCACGCTCCATTTCCAGTGAGACAATATTACCTTGTTTCCTCCCGTTGCAGATCGTGACGAAGGGCAACGACCAGGTATCCATCTCGTCCAAGTTTGAGTCTCGCGATGACCCGGCAGTGGTGAGGAATTATGGGAAGCTGCTGGTGGAGATGTCGCGGTGTGTACCTGACGGTGAGTGTGTATGTGTGTGTGTGTTTACTTATTTCTCTCTTTACAGGATTGAGTCAAGCTTATATCATGTTTTAGAATGTGTATGGGTCTGTAAGGGAAGTGAAAATGCATTGCTTGTACGTTTAAATGACATCAAGAACAGCTTTATGACCGAGAATCTTGTACACAACTGTCTTTCTGAACACTGTCTGGCAAACTGCTGCTTTGTAATTTCCATTGAGCCATGTGCCAGATACATTCCAACTGTACATGTATAAAAAAAAGTAGAGAAGTCAATATATGGATCTAGAGAGAGAAAAAAGTCCATGTATAATTTTAGAGACAGAGCAAGATAAGCCCATATGTGGATTTAAAATTCAAGAAACATCCTCGGCCTCGTCACTTCCCCAGGCATGGTGTGTTTCTTCACCTCCTACCTGTACCTGGAGAACGTGGTGGCCACCTGGTATGACCATGGCATCATCAGTGACCTGCAGAGGCACAAGCTGGTCTTCATAGAGACTCAGGATGATGCAGAGACTTCCCTCGCTCTTATTAACTATATGAAGGTGCGTTTGGCAGGGTGTAACTCAAGCTGTGTTTTTTAAGGTGTTTTTATAATGTTTTTCTTTATAATTACATGAAGGTGATGCTTGAAGATACTAGTAAGGTCTAACTCATCTGTGTATTTCAAGGTTTTTATGGTATTTTTAGGGATTCTGTGTAAATTAACAGGTCTTGTCCCTGAGGGTTTAGTAATAAGCACCTTGAGTTCAGTGTGGAGTGATAGGAATAAGTTGGGCATTCAATTTTATAGACTAAAAGTGGAGGAAGGTTGTATGGAAATTGAAAGAAGTATGGATTTAGTGATGGATGTATATATATAACTAGTGAAGAAGTATTTTGCCTCATCATGTATAAGTTATATGATAATCTTGTATACAGAAAGCATAGATATGATAAAGAATGTAAAGTTGTAAATGATTGATGTATGTATTAGAAATGTAGGATGATAGGAAATGGGCAGTTTATTTAAATTTTACTTGTATCCTATAATCATCATATCAAAATCTGGCTAACTCAGGATTCGCTGTAGTAAGAACAGTAATAGAATTTAATCATACCGAGTGACCGTAGTACTTATAAGTGTGTTCTTCCTCCAGGCGTGTGACAGAGGGCGTGGCGGGCTGCTGCTGGCTGTGGCACGGGGCAAGGTGTCCGAGGGTATCGATTTTGACCACCACTACGGGCGGTGCGTCATCATGATGGGCATCCCCTTCATGTACACACAGAGCAGGATACTCAAGGCCAGGCTGGAATACCTCAGGGATCAATTCAATGTATGGGTCTTGTGTTGATGCTTTGTTCTCCAGTCATTGCGGCCTCACACACACAAGACTCTATTTTCATCCCTATTCTGTCCATGCCTCAGATCCAAGAGTTAACCAGAATTTAAAATCTTTCATCCATTTTTCTGGTAAACTCTGGAACTCCCTGCCTGCTTCTGTATTTCTCCCCTTCCTATGACTTGCTGTTGTCCAGCGAAGGCATCATACACTCCTAGCATCATTGGGTCCCAGTCAAAATAAACTAAGAAAATATGCAACCTTATAGATAACATTTCCACAGTATTTTAGAATTAACTACAAAAACCTCTACCACAGATCCGAGAGAATGACTTCCTCACGTTTGACGCCATGAGGCACGCAGCGCAGTGTGTGGGGCGAGTCATGCGTGGGAAGACTGACTACGGCATCATGCTCTTCGCCGATCAGAGGTTCTCCCGGGCAGACAAGAGGAACAAGCTGCCTCGCTGGATCCAGGAGTACCTGATGGACAGCAAGTGTAATTTATCCACTGAGGAGGCTGTGCAGGTGGGTGCTGGTCTGTCTTTATTCATGCGTCACTCTTTTATGAGTTTTACAAGTTGTAGTTGTCAAATTTTCCTTTTTTTCATTGTGTGTATTTGATCTCTTGTTTCCTAGCTCTTAATTATAAAGATGCCCTGTATTCAAGATGTTGGTCTGATTTTAATTTTTCATATATGATGATTGCAAGTTGAGAATTTGGTATGTTGACATGGAAAGGAGGTAACATGACTTGAGATATCTGGATGTCAATAAAGGAAAGGAGACAACAGCAGAAAGCTCCTAAACTCAACATTTTACTCCATTTCTGACATAAAAGAAGGGACAAATCTTCCTTCACAGTTAACCCGGCCGTGGCTGAGACAGATGGCACAACCTTTCACCCGCGATGACCAGCTTGGGGTATCCCTGCTGACCCTGGAGCAGCTCAACTCGGCAGACAGCATTGCCCAGGTGCAGCGTCGGGCACAGATCACTTTGTAAGGAGTGGCAGAAGAGTGCATATATTTTGTTATTGTATTCAGGTACTTGTCTCGCCTCTTGGTGGTGACACGTTGCATCACTCCACTTGGCAACAGAGGAGCAAGATTAGTTCAGTGGTCATGTTTACCTTCCTTATGGATTTTAGCAGAGTTGGGCATTGCAAGCCATGAATCATTTTGGTATAGTTATGGTTAGAAGTTGAGTAGTCTTCTGCACTCACTACCTCTGTTTTGTGTTGCCCCTCAGTATCAAGTCCTCTGATCTGTTGAGAATGTATTGTCAAGGTGATTGTCAGTAAAAAGGAGACTTAAGATTGAGATAAGACACTGTGGACATTGGGATTAAGTATATGCTACTGAACTGCTGATCATGACGACCATATCACCAATCCTAAATGCCAAGAAGGTTTTCTGGGTTTTTTGTCACTGTTCTGACCAACGTTAGAGGACTTTTTAAGTTTGAGATTGTCTGCAGTACTGAACTGGATATATTATTTATCACAAATAGAAAGTTTAAGTGTAAATTGTAGATTGGCATTTTCAGGAAGTGTCCAGCTCTGGTATCAAATCTTCAACCAGTTTCCTGTTTTCCATATAACATTGCAAAACATGACAAAGCTTAAAAATTTAGTCCATAGGTATTGCTGTGTTTTGGTCTTGGATTTCAGTCCTGTGTCAGCCAGTACTCAGTGACATGCTTAGACTTGATTTCACTCACAGTAGCCAATAGTGTTTGTTTTCTTCCTTCAAGATGGTTTACATTTGCTTAATTTGGTAGAGTTGTGTGTGCCACAAAATTAAAGCTCATGCACATCACACTGGGGCTTGTACTGATGCTGGTAGTGTCACTGGCTACTGACTGTCACAGAACGTGAAATCCATCAAAATAATACATTTTCTGTAAATCTGAAGCTTTCGCAAAAATTTTTTGGAGGTAAAAAAAAAAATTACTTTTGTTAAAGCACTGAGATATTAACAACAAATTTTGTTCATTGTAATTTCTTAGGGCAATATACAAGACAAAGTTTTGGTGGCTGCACAATGTCATGCCACCCTGACAATTCCTACCTGCAACTGTTGCTCCAAGTCATATATGTCAAGGCCGTTTCTTTGTTACCCCTGCTGTGTCCTCATTGTGGTCCTTGCCAGATGAAGCCACACTGATGTAATAGCTTAAATAATTGCTTTGAAGAAGACAGGCCATGAAATGAAAGGAAGAAGTGAGCTGGTTGGTGAAGCAAAGTCCATAGTGTGTGTGCCACTGACAAAGTGGTGGTGGCAAGCTGGCTGTGTGTCTAGGAAAAGCTTTGGTTGTCCCATGCCAGACCTTCACCACAACAACCAGCACTTTTTTATCCCTTTGGTTTCATGGCCTGCATCCCTCTGGCCTATGATGTACATGTGGCTTCAACAGGTAGAGGCTGTGCCAAGCCAAGCAAGCTGGTAGGGGCAACAGCAATTTTATGGCATTATGCTTGTAGGCACTGAAACTGTGTCTTGTATTACACCCAAAAATGTGAACTAGAGTTGCATGCAACCATCAAAAAGTAGTTGTAACAAGATTTCAGCCTACAGAGGGGCAAAATGTCCAGAAGTCTTGTTACAACTACTTTTTGATGGTTGCATGCTACTCTAGTTCACATTTTTGGGTGTAATACAAGACACGGTTTCAGTGCCTACAAGCATAATGCCATATAATTGCTGTTGCCCCTACCAGCTTGCTTGGCTTGGCACAGCCTCTACCTGTTGAAGCCACATGTACATGCAACCATCAAAAGTAGTTGTAACAAGACTGCTGGACATTTTGCCCCTCTGTTCAACCTACAAAGAACTCATGAGTATCTTCCAGTAAATATTATGATACCTGTAAGGTGGATTTACTTCGTAGAAAAACTCCAAATCAGTAAAAAAAAATAAATAAATAAATTTACAAGTTGGGAGAGTCCTCTCTCTACACTCAGGTCATCGTTTATTGGCAACACAGCCAACCAAGTCACACCTACAGTGTCAAAATGCCCCCCACCCCTGACGGTGGTAGGGGTGAGGGGCTAATGCTGTCACGTCCACACTGTTTGGTTCCATCCTGCTGGCTGCCCTCTAATGCTGTCACGTGACAGTCCACACACTACTGCGTCTCCATCCAGCTGATTGGCATCTCACCACCTGAAACAAAAGGAAGAAAATTAATAGAATCACCTAAAATACTATTTGCAATGACAGCTGATGAAACGCTAAACAACTAAATCATTTTGACCTTGAGATAGGACATCAAATAAGGACATCGTGACTAAGTTAATCAGATGAAATTTGGTCAAATCCATTAAAAGAAAACTGGAATGAAGCAAAATCACACACAAAAAATAAATCACTAGGTTAAGAGGCCCATCACTCCCAGGTAAATAACAATCACGCTGTAGCACACTAGATATACATTACAGTTAGTAAATAACAATCACGCTGTAGCACACTAGATATACATTACAGTTAATTTCTAGTAACCCAAGGGAAGGAGCGATGAGACGAGTCATTGTCAGCCAAGGCCAGAAAGCTCTCCACTCAATCCCTTCATGTAATACTGAGTTAAAAGTAGTACGTTGATTCCGAAGCTTCCTATCATTAACAGAACCCAACAATCACTGTACGTTACTTGTACTAAACCTGGTAACTATTTCTACTATTTCTCAAACTCTAAGCTTAATATGTAGGTGTATTAATGACAGCATAAAAGAAACCGTGAATAAACCACTGCTTCGAACACTCAGGTGGTTTACTTATCAGATAAAATAAAACGCCAGGTGGTTCCCTTCATAAGCGCTAATACTGAATTACGTGCGCTTATTCTTTCTTGCTCCACGAACCGTCACTCTGCCACGCCCCTGCCCCACCCATGAAACTCAGCAAACCAAGTCCTTCATTCCAAAACGCTTCAGTCGACGGAAACTTCCAAACATAACGAGACTTGCATAACATTCCCCTACTTTTAAATCTCACTGGTTTGTATGGTTGGTAATCAATATAAATACACTAAGTATAGGATTAGGAAGCGAGTCGATATACGGGCAACTCACCTCCTTCCCTCGTTCTTCTCGTCGCCGTCCTGTCGCCGTCCTTTCTTTTAATCCTCGTTCTCGTTTTCGTCTTCACGCCACGGACCACACTCATCGTTCCTCGGCTCCATCCTCTGCTGCCCTCGCTTTCACAACCTGAAAGACGTCACAAAGTAGACACAAGGCATCCTGAACGAGCTAACTACCCTAGGGCCTTTAAGTCCTGATAAATGTCAAAACCAACAAATTCCAGTGAAAAAACTGATGTGAATTAAACTACCTAATATAAAGACACAGCTGGTTAGTAAAGATATATACAAGCAACTAAGACAAAAAAAAAAAAGTATTCTGAACAAGCTAACTACCCTACGGTCATTTAGTCATGGTATTTAATGTCAAAAACTTCAAAATCCAATGAAAAACTTATATGAATCTAACTAATTACAACACAAACACACCTGGATTTTAAAAATATGTACAAACAATTAATAAACGGAAATACGCGGGTTACTCCGAGTCACTGTCACACTGCACTCTCACCTTCACTCCTCGGCTGCCGGCTGGCCACTGCCCGCCTTTCGCCTTACCCAGCCTTCCCTCCGCCTCCTCCTGCGACTCTTGACTTGAACTGCGCATGCGTCTCTGACCTGCCCTGAAATACCTGAAATAATACATTGTAACACATATTCGGTTAATTTATAGATTATTACTCAACGAAACTGATACAGGAATGAGGGATTTCATAAATAAAAGAGGTATTTAGTGTGTTTTGCATCGGTAACACTGATTTACCTGTAATTAAACTGTTTTATAAGAACGAGATGAAACGATATATTCTACATATGCTTAAACACACACACACACACACACACACACAGCTTGGAGCAAGGGAAGGGAGGTGGTGAGAGGCCAGCATTCCCTTGGGTTTACGGATTAGTTACTGGAGAGCCAGGGAAAGATGAAAGATACAAGGCGCTGTTCACCCGTTACAGTTTTAAGAAATTAATCGTAAATATTGTGATTTTTAGTCTTTATTTGCAAGACATCTCAATTACCACAGAGAGAGAGAGAGAGAGAGAGAGAGAGAGAGAGAGAGAGAGTGCGGAGGGGGGCTTAGAATGAGGTGATAGGTAGGAAGTATGAGAAATATTGAAACAAGAGGGAGTGGGGATGGGGAGGCGCATATTAAGTGGGGTGAGGAAAAGGAGGTGTAATTTAATTGACACGTCACGACTTCTGGCCAATGATATTTATCTATTAAAATTCCTGGAGTTGACATGTCGCTCTAGCTAAACAAAAAAATAAATAATAATAATAATAATAATAATAAATAAACAAATAAATAAATAAATAAGGGTAGGAAGGCTGCTCATCAAGTAGGGAGTCGTCTGTACATGCTTAAGGAAAGATGGAAGGTAATGGGAAGCTATTGGTGTATATGTGTATTTATAACTGGGGCGAGGGTAGATTTTTTTTTCCTTCTTTTGTTATTGCTATGGTCATCCTTTGACTTGTGGTGGTGGTGGTGGTGGTAATAATTCTTGTCTTGATCTTGATCTTAGTTTTAGGGGTAATGATTTTTTTTTTTGTCAAGAAAACTGGTCTAGGGGGAAAAGAAAGAAATAGACAAAAAGAAAAAAAAAAGAAAAAGAAAAGAAAACGAAACAAGCACAAATGAGTACATACATACATACATACATACATACATACATACATACATAAATACATAAAATCATTATTTCATTTCACTCTCTACTTTCATTTACTCAACCACACTCAATTTTCCAGTTAAACCACCACCACCATTACCACCACTACCACGACAACCACCACTACCACCCCAGCCACAACAAAAATAATCACTACTAACTTAATCCCATTCCTCACTTACATTCACTCACCCAATTTGTCAGCATTAATGTGAGGGCGTGGCGGGGAAGGTCAGCGATCACGTGACACGGCGGAGGAGGGTCAAAGAAAACGGTATCAGAGGTGTGGCGTGAGGATACAGAATCAGGCTGAGGTGAGTAGAGGGGGTCTGGGGGTCCGGGGGCGGGGAAGGTGTTATCAGGAGCGGCGCCCCCCTTTACCTGATGACTCGGGGGCGCCTCAAAGGAAGGACAGGTATTGCCTCTCACCGGAAATTCAGGTGAGAGGGGGAACTTACCTGGTTCTGGACACGCAGGTAAGGCAGGGCAAATTGGGGGTAGGTGTAGAATGGGTGGGTGAGGGACAGGTGTGCGGGGGTGACGGGGACAGGTGTGTGTGTGGGGGGGATATTCTCTTTGTTCCTTTGTGTCTTTGTTTTATGTTTGTTTGTTTGTTTGTGTGTGTGTGATTTGACTTCCGTGTTTGTTTGTTTGTTTGTTTGTCTGTTTGTCTGCTCCTTTGGCTTTGTATCTATTTTTTCTGTTCTTTTTCCTTCTTTTTTTTGTAAATCTCTACCTGCCTGCCTGTCCGCCTGTCTCTATGTATGTACGAGTATGTATTCGTATTTGCATATACTCTCTCTCTCTCTCTCTCTCTCTCTCTCTCTCTCTCTCTCTCTCTCTCTCTCTCTCTCTCTCTCTCTCTCTCTCTCTCTCTCTCTCTGCATGCATGTTTTTGATTTCGTCTTATTCCATGCACGCCGCCGCCACCGTCACCACCACCACCACCACCACCACCTGGCCGTCCTGCCCACCTGCATCCCTCCTCGCACAGCTGGTCGCTTCCACCTGGGAGGAGGAGACGCAGGTGGTGCAGGAGGAGGCTTGTGACCAGATGTGGTGGTGGTGGTGGTGGTGGTGGTGGTAAAGCAAAATTCCCATTGGTCTAGTAGTGAAGATTATGGTTCTCGATTTTCATTGGTTGGTTGATACGAGTAAATAGATTTGCTGTGTTTTGATTGGTTGAATTACTGGGGTTT
Source organism: Scylla paramamosain (assembly GCF_035594125.1). NCBI lineage: Eukaryota > Metazoa > Arthropoda > Malacostraca > Decapoda > Portunidae > Scylla > Scylla paramamosain. The sequence goes on along the minus strand of NC_087196.1, from coordinate 7,533,182 downwards.
GTTGTTGGGTTGCTTGTTTGTGTTTAAAAAGTTGTATTTTCATTGGTTAAGGGATAAATGTAGGTGTTAATTTACTTAGGGTGTTTAACTCTTTCACTGCTATAATCGCCTTTTGTTAACATTGAAATCACTGTTATGAATTGCTTAGATGGACATAAAGAAAATAAAATGGAGTTTCTTTTATCTACAAACACGGGAGAAAGAAGAAGGAAGAAAAAAAGACAAAAGATAAGAATATTTCCTTTTCTTAGAATATAAAATACACAAGAGGAAGAGAGGAAATAAAGAAGAGAAGAGTATTTATTTTTCTTTTAGCAGGAAAATTTAGACGATTTAAGAATATAGTGAACGTCATAGTAGTAGTAGTAGTAGTAGTAGTAGTAGCTATGACTATTACCAACAGAAGGAGAAACACTACGTAGGTTGTCAAAATAGAAGAAGCAGCGGCGAGACTGAACAGGTAGACAGACACGGAGCAGGTATTGGGCAGGTAGACAGGACCCCCGAAGCCTCACAGGTAGCAGGAGAGACAGGTAATTTGTGGGAAGGTTTAAGAGCGAGCGATTCCTGCAGCACGGATCTGGGGAGAGAGGAAGGAAAGAGGAGGAGAGGAGGAGGGATGAAGGGAGACTATCTGAAGAGCATTGGTGATAAAAGGAGAGAGGAAGAGAGAGAGAGAAAGTGTGTGGGAAGAATAGATGGATGACAATGGAGGAGGTGGAGATAGAGGAGCGATTAGAAAGGAAAACAAGGTAATTACAGGATAATTTTTAATCGATACGGATACTAATCACATTCACTACATAATTCTCTCTCTCTCTCTCTCTCTCTCTCTCTCTCTCTCTCTCTCTCTCTCTGTGTGTGTGTGTGTGTGTGTGCAAGTAATGTAATCAATTTCAGATCTTTCTTTCATTATTGTTTTTGTTGTAGTTGTTGTTGTTGTGTTATGTCTACTCCGCGTCTCCCCTGCACCCCATTCTCTCTCTCTCTCTCTCTCTCTCTCTCTCTCTCTCTCTCTCTCTCTCTCTCTCTCTCTCTCTCTCCCGGGTACACACATGAAATCCACAGCCTGTATATCTAATGGCCGGTGACAATTCCCTCCCAAGACGTTTGCAGTACACAGACAGACGAGAAGCTTTGCAAATTGACAGAGAGAGAGAGAGAGAGAGAGAGAGAGAGAGAGAGAGAGAGAGAGAGAGAGGAGAGAGAGAGAGAGAGAGAGAGAGAGTGGGTGGAGGACGCGGGATACATACAAATATGAAAGAAACAGAAGAAGAAGAAGAAGAAGAAGAAGAAGAAGAAGAAGAAGAAGAAGAAAAGGAAAAGGAAAAAAAAATGACAATGATGATGGCGAACAACAACAACAACAACAACAAAACATGGAAAAGCTCTAAAATTAACTATGTTCCTCGTACAGAGAGAGAGAGAGAGAGAGAGAGAGAGAGAGAGAGAGAGAGAGAGAGAGAGAGAGAGAGAGAGAGAGAGAGAGAGAGAGAGAGAGAGACAGAAAACAGTGAAGCGTATTGACAGACAGACACATCACCACAACGGACAAGGAAGAGAGGAAGAGGATAACAAATCGTCAGGAATGGAGGTAGAATGGGAGAAGAGGAGGAAGAGGAGGAAGAGGAGGGCGAGGAGACAAATAAAATTGACAAGAGTGAAGATAAAGAAATGTTAGATGGATGTGAATGTGTGAGTGTGTCTGAGAGAGAGAGAGAGAGAGAGAGAGAGAGAGAGAGAGAGAGAGAGAGAGAGAGAGAGAGAGAGAGAGAGAGAGAGAGAGAGAGAGAGAGAGAGAGAGAGAGAGGGAGAGAGAGAGAGATTCCTACCAGTCTTCACCCATCAATATTGACACACACTGACAAACAAACACACCTTTAAGGAATATTTTTCAGTTTTTTTACACTCAAGAAAAAATAAATAAAAGTAGAATATCTATTGGCTTTCCATCACAGCTGTCTATTTTCTTTATTTAATTTCCATCACTATTTTTCACATTTTTTCCTTCTTCGTAGCAAAAGATTGGGTTAGGTTAAGTTACGGTTCACATTATTTAATTCCTCCTTTCCTTGTACCTCTCGACCTTTCCCTCCGTTCCTCCACCTTTCCCTCACTTTGCTCCCTCCATCTGTTCCCTCCATTAAGCTTCCCTCCACCACCTCCATAAATTCAATACCCAATCCTCCCTCCCTCCCTCCCTCCCTCTCTCTCTTTCTTCCTTCCTTCATCGTCTCCATAAATGCCTTTTTTTTTTTTCGTCTCCCTTTCATTCATATTGTTCTTTTTCTTATAATTTATCGTCTTTTTTACTGATACTGACTTTATTTGTATATTATTCAACGTTGTTTTCTTGATTATATATGTTTTTTTTACTTAATTTTCAGAGTTTTTTCATTATTTACTGTCATTGATTTAACTTATATTTTTCATTTTCTTTTGTTTTCATATTAACTTTTGTGCTTTACTTTACAGGATTTTTGTCTTAAATTTCTTGTATTTTCAAAGTAAGCGTATTTGGGGAACTTTAATTTTACATTTTGTTTTTCATTCAAATACATTTTCTCTTCGTTTTTATTTATTTCTCACTATAAATTTTATCGCCTCTATTGGCCCTCATCTTTTTTTTTTTTCCTCCTCTTTCACCTCTTGTTGCTGTTGTTACTGCTGCTGCTGCTATTGTTGTTGTTGTTGTTGTTGTTGTTGTTGTTGTTGTTGTTCTTGCTGCTGCTGCTGTTATTCTTCGTCTTTCTCTTTCGTTTCGTCCTCTTTTTCATTTCTCTTTACTCCTTTCTTCCATTTTATATTTTCTTTCATTCTTCCACATTCTTAACTTCATTTTATTTCCTGTGTCATTCCAAAATTTTATGCCCTCTTTCCTTCTTCCATTACCTCTCTCTCTCTCTCTCTCTCTCTCTCTCTCTCTCTCTCTCTCTCTCTCTCTCTCTCTCTCTCTCTCTCTCATCCGTGTAAGTGAGACTGAGACCGTCATCTGATTGGTTACCTCCACGTCCTCTCTCCACCAATCACGTTCGTTCCTGTCATTATCTTGCCTTTCTATTGGTGCAGGCGGACTCTGGACGTAATTTTCGCGGCTTCCCATTGGTGCAGATCTCCCGACGTGCCCCGTTCATTCGCGACAACTCGTATTCAGATGAGTATTACGTCCCTACATTATCTGAATATCTCTCGCGCCGTTGCCGGGTAAAGTGGGTTAATCTGTCCGCTCTATTTGCCGCCAGGGGGAGTGAATCTGTAATCAGGGAAGGTACAGAGGCGGTAAGGTAGACAGCAACATAGAAAACGGAGAGGGATGGGTTGTTGAATGGGTGACTGTTGTTAATTTGATGCGGTTCTTGGTTTTCTTATTTGCCGTGTAGTGAAGTTAAGTTTTTTAGCTCTATGGTGTTTGTTCTAGTCTCGGGTCGCGTAGGAAGGACTGCTATTGATTATTCAGTCCTTCAATAACCCACTAAGAAGTTCAGAGTTGTAAATCGTCTGAGCTAAAGATAAAATATTTAAACGGCCACTTTTTTTTAATTTTTCGTATACTTTTTTCGTTTATTTTTTTCGGTTCTGTGGATGAAAGGGAAGGATTGTTACTGATTATAATTTCTAAGTCTCTTCGAGTTAAGATATATATTTTTTTATTTGTTTCCATAAATTAAAGTTAACTATTTGAATAATATGGTGTCTTCATTTGAGTTTTAAGGATGCTATTCTTTATTCAGGCTTCCAGTGACCCATTAAAATGTTCAACGTAATTTTTATGTCCTCTCATCGAGTCAAGAAGATACACAGTTTAGACAGCGGGTATAAGAGGTGTATTGTGTTTATCTTCTACCTAAACTGATATCTGAGTCCAATGGGAATTATGTTATCGAGGAAGCTAAATAAACAGGGTACGCAGGAAATAAACAGGATACATAAAAGTCTAATATGTTGCGGTGAACATTTGCAGGATAACTTGATTGCTATAATTTATCTGTATGATTGGTATAGAAAAAAAAAAAAAAGAAAAAAAAAATTATGTAAGTTTTGCGTTTCACTTTCATTGCTTTTTATCAAGTTTAATATTATGTTGTGATTATATACGTATAGTGTAACTGCTATGGTTTTATCTGTAAGTTGTGATAAAATTTAGTATAATATGATCTTTATGGCTTCTTAAGTTTAATAAAAAAATGTTGCAGCGTTAGTTCAATATTAATTAACAGACTGGTGTTAAGTTAATTTAAAGCGCAATGCAGATTAACAGTGCTGTGATGAAAGTTTGCTGCACAGTGTTCATGTTTAATAAATTTTCAGGTGTCATGGAATTAGAATCAAAAGGGTGAGGGAAGGGAAGGAAGGTAAACTGATATAAAGAAGATAGATTGATACAAAGAAGACAGACTGATATGAGAAAAACACACTGATATAAGGAAGACAGACTAATATAGAAGACAGATTGACATAAGAAGACAAACTGATATGAGAAAAACACTGATATAAGGAAGACAAACTTAATATAGAAAGGAGAGATTGACAAGGAAGGCAGACTGATACGAGGAAAACAAACTGATATAAGGAAGACAGACTGATATAAAGAGGACAGACTGACATACAGAAGACAGACTAATATGAGGAAGCAGCATCCATACCTAAACTTATCGAGGGGAGGACACAAAAGCACGGAAAATTGAAACACGCTTCCCTTTCATGTAAATACGCCATATTCTCGTCTCGGGGGAATGACAGTTTCAGAACACATGACTCTGATGCTGCAAGCCTTGACCCCTAAAGCCCCTCCAGCTCCCCCAGCACCCCAGCGTCCCCCAGCTCCTCCAGGCTCTCCAGCACCTGCCCACGCTGTTCCAGAGTCACTCAGGCACTGTGTATTACAATCCATCCCCGCCACTCCCACGCAGGAGAGAGAGAGAGAGAGAGAGAGAGAGAGAGAGAGAGAGAGAGAGAGAGAGAGAGAGAGAGAGAGAGAGAGAGAGAGAGAGAGAGAGAGAGAGAGAGAGAGAGAGAGAGAGAGAGAGAGAGAGAGAGAGAGAGAGAGAGAATTACATATGAAAGAAACATATATCATGCCTATAGTGAAGGTACGAACTTAAACACACACTACTACTAAACTACATAAAGGAAAACAGAATAAGAGAGAGAGAGAGAGAGAGAGAGAGAGAGAGAGAGAGAGAGAGAGAGAGAGAGAGAGAGAGAGAGAGAGAGAGAGAGAGAGAGAGAGAGAGAGAATCACACGTCATTTTAATTAAGGTAACAGGACAAAGCAGGTAGTCTCATTGATTAGTGACCTGCCTTCGCATTTCCCCCCCACACACACAAAAAAAAATACATAAATAAATAAATAAATAAATAAATAAATAAATAAATAAATAAATAAAATAAAATAAAATAAAATAAAATAAATAAATAAATAGTTGATGAGGGTTCCGTGTGGCATTACCCTTAAAATTACCAAAGTGAATGAATTGCAACAAATATTCAAGAACGGTAAGTTTAAAAGTTGTGTTAAATTTTCCTTTGTACTCCCTTGAACGTAAAATCACTGAAGGCAACAAGATGAAGTGTGTCTCTCCCGCAGCAGCAGCCAAGATGAAAGGTTACACATCATTAAGAACCCAGACGTATCGTACCTTTGTTCTTGTGCGGAATATTAAACCGTTCGTCAAAGTCACGAGTTAACATGAAGGGCAGTGAGTGTGCATGAAGTATATATATATTGAAATCAATGCTAAGTTTTTTTTTATTATTATTTTTCTTAGTCAACTCAAATGTGATGAAGTAGCGATTTATGTTATCTTTTTTTATTCCTGCTGTTATTTTATTCTTTACTTCTGATCCTGCTAGAAACGTTTTTTTTTTCCTTTTCTTTTCTTTTTTTTTTTTTTTTTTTTCCTTCATCAGCAGCCTCCATCACAGCCGTGCTCTACTGTACACACAAGTGGAAAAAACTGTCGGCCATACAAGGCTGCTCGACATCACAGAAGGGCGCGGCGCTTGAAAGACGATGACAGTGATTTACACCAAGCCTCTCATTGAAAACTTCCTCTGTAAGTTTGCTAAGGAGTTTCTTTTAGACACAAAGAGCTGTTATGTTTTTTTTTTCCTAACAAAGTCTAATTTTGTTGAAACAGTGTTAAAGAAAAGTCTCACCTTTGTCACTAATAGAAAAAAATAATATTAGAGTATATTGAAGAAAACCCGTGACTATCATAAGAGCACGACTCATGAAAAAGTGGAAAAAAAACTGACGGACACACAAAGCTGTCCAGACATCACAAGACGACGACGGCGATGTAAACAAAACATTCTGGGAAAAACACAATTCTTTTAAGCATGTTTTATAATTTCGTACACAAAATCCTCCTTGGGAACTCCATCGTACTGATTGTAACATATTTTCACTTAAGCTCAATATTCATAACATAACCAGAAATTTCGATGAACTGCTTATCTGCAACACAAAAGAACAAAAGTACGATACATAATTTCTTAATTCCCTTTAACCTTCACAGAAAACGGACATCTCCAATCATTCTCTGCGTCGCTGAATCCGTTTATTTCCGTCACCTCGTCTGCTCTACCGCGACCCACGCTTCATATTGGATTCCTTGGTCAGTTCACATTCAGAGAAACTCCCTCACACATGCAACAGCCACTCTCGGGATGTCAGGTCGCGCCACTAATGACTGGAACACTTGCTTTGTCTATGCACTTGATCTGAACTAAATGGGTCCCTGGTCTGAGAGAGAGAGAGAGAGAGAGAGAGAGAGAGAGAGAGAGAGAGAGAGAGAGAGAGAGAGAGAGAGAGAGAGAGAGAGAGAGAGAGAGAGAGAGAGAGAGAGAGAGAGAGAGAGAGAGAGAGAGAGAGAAATATCCATCTAACATCACAGTAATTAATAACTACACTACATATTCACACTCGACATACGATAATTATAAATAGACGAAGTAAATTAATGGATAGAGCGGTAATTAATGATGAAAGCCACGCAAACATGTCACTCTGAATATTACAATTCCCACACTTGGGCTTGCAATCTGCCAATCCAGCCTTTGTCACTTAATTAGCACCTAGCACAGGTAAGAGAAACGTACAACACACACGTGCATAACGCAATTACATGTGTCTGTAAATTACTATCATTATTTACATTAATTAACCTTGATATTCTCAGGTAAATTAAAAGGATAAAAAAAAATGCGCTAAAGAAAGGTAAGGTTTGGTAAGGTAAGGCAAGATTAGGTTACAGCAAGGTAGGGCAGGGTTCGGTTAAGTTAAATTAGGTTAGGTAATTTAAGGTCAAGTGCGATAAGGTTATGTAAGGAAAGGTAGGATAAGATGATGTTATTTTAAGTTAGGTAAGGGTAAGGTAGCTTGATTGGGTTAGGTTAAGTTAGGTTTGCTAAGGTAGTCTAAAGTCTGGTAAGGTTAAGTTTGGTTTGATTAGGTTAGGTTAAGTAAGGTAATGTTAGGTAATGTTAAGTTTGGTTTGATTAGGTTAGGTTAAGTTAGGTAAGGTTAAGTAAGGTAAAGTTTGGTTTGATTAGGTTAGGTTAAGTTAGGTAAGGTTAGGTAAGGTTAAGTTTGGTTTGATTAGGTTAGGTTAAGTTAGGTAAGGTTAGGTTAAGTTTGGTTTGATTAGGTTAGGTTAGGTTAGGTTAGGTTAGGTTAGGTTAGGTTAGGTTAAGTTAGGTTAGATTAGGTTAGGTTACGTTAGGTAAGGTTAGGTAAGGTCGTCCATTAGGTCACGTATCACGACCCTGCATAAATCGTTGTTTTTACGAGTTTGTCATTTGGGTATTTTTAAGAGACCTAAAAATGGGTGTTACCCCTAATACGGTTGTGTTTTGGACAGATTATTGATATTCCTATAATCAATGTGTGAATATTCGATAAATCTCTCTCTCTCTCTCTCTCTCTCTCTCTCTCTCTCTCTCTCTCTCTCTCTGATAGTCTGCTTGCCAAGATAGAACGTGTGTGTGTGTGTGTGTGTGTGTGTGTCCCAGCCCCGCACATTAAAAACAGCTGCCAGACGTAAAAAAAAGGATTCTGGACATTTCCTTTGTTCGTATAAATGAAAAATTATAATTCCAAAACCGAGAGACAATGGAATCTCTTAAACTATATAATATCCATGACTGCTCTCTCTCTCTCTCTCTCTCTCTCTCTCTCTCTCTCTCTCTCTCTCTCTCTCTCTCTCTCTCTCTCTCTCTCTCTGATGGAATGGCAGTACGTATCAATTTTTCAGTGAGTCAAATCTTTTTATTCTTTTTTTTTCTTAGTGTTTCGATTCACTGGTATAAGCATCGGTGTGTTTACTTGATAGTTAGTATCTCTATTAAACGATCAATACATATTTTTGTTTCCTACCTCTCGTGTATAAACATGTATGAAAAAGTGAAATGTGAACCTTTCCTTTAAATTTATCGGCTCCATTTCTTCTTATTGAGAAAAAATGATGAAGATTACTACTTCTACTACTACTACCACTACTATTACTACTACAACTACTTTTATTACTACTATTATCATTATCATCATCGTTATCACCACCGTCAGCGAAGATTACTAACATTACTACTACTACTACTACTACTATTACTACTACCATTACTTTTATCACTACTATCATTATCATTATCGTTATCACCATCGTCAACATTACACGTATATCCTTCTTTTCCTCACGTGTCTGCGCACAAGTTATTAAGTTCTGCCTCACGCTTCCAGCTCGTGTCTCTGATCTTCAGGAAGTTATCGCCGGCTCTTCATTGATCAACTTCCTTTAATACTTCGTCTTCTGCTGCTGCTGCTCCTTCTCCTCCTCCTCTTTGTCTTCTAACTTCATATCATTGTCATTATCATCATTATCGTGGTCTTCTTCCTTCCTTAATGAGTCCGTTTGTCTGTTTCTGTCTCTTTCTGTTTCTATCTTTTTTTTTGTCTGTCTTTTTCTGTCTGTCTGCCTATCGATCTATTTATCTGTCTGTCTATCTATTTATCTGTCTGTCTGTCTGTCTGTCGCTTGTCTGTGTTCCCTCTCTCTCTCTCTCTCTCTCTCTCTCTCTCTCTCTCTCTCTCTCTCTCTCTCTCTCTCTCTCTCTCTCTCTCTCTCTCTCACACACACACACACACACAAACACGCGATCACATTCCCTTACCTTCTCTTCCTCCACCTTCACCACTACCCCCCGTCCTCCATCTGTACCCCCTTCTCCACCTGTACCCCCTCCTCTACCACCCCCTCCTCTTCTTCCTCCTGCGCCTTCTCCTCCAATCATGCTACCTGATCCGCGCTGGAAACTTCTGAAGGCTTACAAAGGCTGGCACTCCAATTACCTGCCCGGGCCCGCCAACGCAGCGAGGCCCTGAGCAGTACGTGGCAACCAAGGCACTTGCTATAGAAAAGGTGAAGCGGTATCACCTTCCCCCTGCGTGCCTCATAAGCGTAACCTTTCGTAGAACGCGGCCAGTTTAGATGGTGGTTGCGTAACAGTGATGGGATAGAATGAGAGGGTGGGTGGGTGTATGAGTCGGGGGGTTTTGTTAGTGGGTGAGTGGACAGTGTAGGTAGACTAGGTAATTAGGAAGGTAGGTACAGATTGACTGATTGATAGATAGGTAGGTAGATAGGTAAGTGGATGGACAAGGAGAAAATTCAACATAAAGATCAATTAAACAGTTAGATGACAAACTGAGACAGCCAGATAGACTTACATAAAGGTAGATAGATAAATAGATAGATAGATGGATAGATAGAAAGACAGACACGCAGATGGATAGACAAGTAGAAAGCCACATAAACAGACAGACAGACAAACAAAAAGATAGACTGATAAGACAAAAATCATGATACTTTACAAATTCTTCCCTTTGTCACCATAAACAAACCCCCAAAGAATCATTACAATACAATTCACACGGTTCGTTACTGCATAAAATCAGCGCTTTACACAACTATAAACCTTGATGGCCTATATTCCGTCTCTTCCCTGGTGTCCTGAGTCTCACCTGTTGGAACTCACCTGGGAAAAGATTCTTAAAACTTTCACAGGTGTTTACTTAAGCCCTCCAGGAAAATTAGATTACTGCGGTGCTAACTTTCTATCCCTTTATCTTTAATGATTTCTGACGCGACACTCACAAAATATACTAGCATGGTTTTTTTTTTTCATTTATTTTTTTAATGTAAGGGGGAGTCTGGCCACGGGGTACAAGAAAGCAGAAAATAAAAAGGCCCAGTGAGTCGTCGGTCTCGAAAGGAAAGAGCAAAAAGGACTGTCCAGAATTAAATAAGTGCTTTGAAACCTCCCTAGTGAAAGAAAGTCAGTCACACAAAAATAAATAAGTAAACAAAGAAAACTGAAGATAACAGCAGCCATTGAACCTTCACCACTTCACCACAACCATCATAACTCACAAAAATCACAACAAAGTCACAAAATCACAGCCCCACAGTACTAAGATCATATGCCACTGAGAAGCACTACCCCCCTCCCTTCCCCTTACCGAGAAACTGCAGTAATCGAACCCTCAACTTTTCTGCGCCGAGTCAAGTGTTGTGCTAGCGAGCCAGCGTCCCCCGGCCATCCCAGCACGACATGGGACACTGCCTTGTTAATTCCTACAAGTACAAGCACGAACACCAAACTTGTAGCAAAACTTCCAACACTACCAACTTCTACAGCAGTACAAGATAGACATGCACATACATAGCGAAACCATGACACACACACACACACACACACACACACACACACACACACACACACACACACACACACACACACACACACACACACACACACACACACACTTAGTTACTTCAACACTTTATTGCCAAAGAGGAAAATTTTATCGTGGTACAAAATGCAAGAGAGAATAATAATAATAATAATAATAATAATAAAAAGTAAATATATGAACGAAAATAAAAGTATAACAAACATTTCCAAACGAAACTAAGACATCTTGTTAACACACACACACACACACACACACACACACACACACACACACAACAAGACATAAACCACATGAATCCGAAACCGAATCGGAACGAGAGCGAGAGAGAGAGAGAGAGAGAGAGAGAGAGAGAGAGAGAGAGAGAGAGAGAGAGAGAGAGAGAGAGAGAGAGAGAGAGAGCTTCCTGAGTTAGCGAAGGATCCTAACTGTCGTTCAAATGCAATCAATTTCAAACCTTATGACGAGGAGCATTTAGGATGACAAGCAGTCTTCTTTGGAATGTCAGATACGCAGCTGTTTGAGGGAAGGCATCTTTAAAATGACAAGTGAGCCTCTCAATTGGTCAGTACACCTTTAAAAACACTAAGGACTCGCCACATGGAATACATATCTTTAAGGAAACACACTCGAAAACACCTTGCAAATTCCACAAGATTCTCCTTCAATATTATAATGAAAGATTTGAGTCTTCTTCGGTCTCAACATTACTCTCCCTCTCTCACTCCCTCTTTCTCTCAGGGTAAGTGTTGAAGCGCTTAGGGAAAAAGGAAAAGCTGGAAATACAGAAACGAGAGGAGAGAAAGGAGAAGCGAGTGAGTGGGAGGACAAGACAGGTGGAAGTGCTTGGAAGGAGGGAAAAATGAGGACAGCCGGAGAAGAAGGAGAAAGGACGAAAGAAGGAGGAGGAGGAAGTGGTAAAGGAAGAGAGGGGAGGATGTGATAAAGGAGGAGGAAGGGTGGGGGGATGTAAAAGGCAGGAGGAGGAGGAGGAGGAGGAGGAGGAGGAGGAGGAGGAGGGCTGTTACTTTGTCAACAAGAGCGTTAAAGTAGTTTGGTCTACAAGGAAACGCGTGCCTTAACAGCTTCCAGAGAGAGAGAGAGAGAGAGAGAGAGAGAGAGAGAGAGAGAGAGAGAGAGAGAGAGAGAGAGAGAGAGAGAGAGAGAGAGAGACTTACACACACTCACACATTCACAAAGATATACATACAAGCATACACATACATACAAGTACAAACAGAAAGACGGTCAGAAAACATATACGAGTACATACATACATACATACATACATACATACATACATACATACATACAGACAGACAGACAGACAGACAGTTAGACATACGAACAGAAAAACAGGCAAAAATAAGAGGCAGGCACACACACACACACACACACACACACACACACACACACACACACACACACACACACACACACACACACACACACACACACACACACGGACACATACATCCATACACACATACATACAAACAGACAGACATATAGAGAGAGACACACATACATACAGACAGACAGACAGATCGAGCATGATAAAAGCCTAAGGGGAACATATCAGCCAATCATCTCGTCGATAGTGCCTGCATGGCGCTTCCAAAATTCCACCAATCAGGTCATCATTCCGCTTATTCCGCGACAGCGACGGCCAATCAGCTCATCGCTCTGACAGACGCCGGCCAATCATTGGATCAGTTACGTACGACGCCCGCAAATTCAGCCAATCACAGACGTCGCTTACCACAGCTCATTTCCCCATCCTAAAAATGCATCTCCTTCATTCTCTCTCTCTCTCTCTCTCTCTCTCTCTCTCTCGGGGATGTTAAAGGAATCAAAATTAGTTTTCGTGGTTTTCTTTTAGTCTCTCTCTCTCTCTCTCTCTCTCTCTCTCTCTCTCTCTCTCTCTCTCTCTCTCTCTCTCTCTCTCTCTCTCTCTCTCTCTCTCTCTCTCTCTCTCAGCGCAGATGGAATAGCCGCGGAAAATGAGACAAACAAGCGAACAGAAAGCGACACAAAGGAAAACGGGATGTGGGAAGATCAACGCGCTTACACCATCCAAAAAATTAGACTGGCAGTCTTGTTCCGAGAATATTATGAGAGAGAGAGAGAGAGAGAGAGAGAGAGAGAGAGAGAGAGAGAGAGAGAGAGAGAGAGAGAGAGAGAGAGAGAGAGAGAGAGAGAGAGAGAGAGAGAGAGAGAGAGAGAGAGAGCAACTGTAGCATAATGTTAACTACGGCCTATTAAATTTCTAGCGATATTAATTCAATCATTCACATGTTAAATAGTATGTTTTGAAATATATACTTACTGAGTGAATTATCAGTGAATTCAGTTGATGAAAAACCTAACCTAACTTAACCTAACCTAACTTAACCAAACCAAACCTAACCTAACCTAACCTAACCTAACTTAACCAAACCTAACCTAACCTAACCTAACCTAACTTAACCTAACCTAACTTAACCTAACCTAACTTAACTTAACCTAACCTAACCTAACCTAACCTAACTTAACCTAATCTAAGTAACTAGTTAATTCACAATATCTAACCTCTTTCAGCAGTTAGTGTTACTACTACTACTACTACTACTACTACTACTACTACTACTACTAAAAACACGTACTTACCATAACTACTACCAGTCAAACAATAACAAACAATTCCTGCTACTCTTACAAACACATTGACCTTAAAATAACAACCACGCCAATCAACACACAGTTAAATTTCACACAAGTAACGCTAATACTAATAAAACAATCAAGGGTTTCCGCCACTAATGGAAATAACAAGTACACCATTATGAACGAGACTGATCAACACTGAATCAAGGTAATATTTTATCCACCTGAGCAGTGACAAATATTCCCACATCCGTCAGTGTAATGCTGCATGACCACCTGATTCACTGTAATTACATCAATCATCAACAACAGGTGTGCTCTCTCTCTCTCTCTCTCTCTCTCTCTCTCTCTCTCTCTCTCTCTCTCTCTCTCTCTAACTATCGAAACTATCTGCAAAGTGCGATGGATATTTTGATACATTTTCACATTTTTTATAGCAAGGGGCGACTAAGATAAATAAATAAATGAATAAGAGCGAATTACCAACTCAAAATACAAGTCAAGTGAGCGGAAACTAATTAACCTTCAATTAAATGAGCTGTAAAAATCATTAAGGTTCATATTCTTTCTTCAAGTGGAGGGAAATCAAGCCATATGTCATTAGAAGATAAAGAATACTGAAGAGGTGAGGTGATATTTAATCTCTCTCTCTCTCTCTCTCTCTCTCTCTCTCTCTCTCTCTCTCTCTCTCTCTCTCTCTCTCTCTCTCTCTCTCTCTGTGTGTGTGTGTGTGTGTGTGTAGAAGCGAACAGCTCTGGATAAACACTGGCCATTTTGCTCCTCCTCCTCCTCCTCCTCCTCCTCCTCCTCCTCCTCCTCCTCCTCCTCTTCCTCCTCCTCTTCCTTTATCCACACGAGACGAAGGTAAATATACACTTGAGGTATTGAAGGAGTAATGAAGGAAAGACGAAAAGATGCAAAAGAGAGAAAAAAAAAGTAAAGCAAAAGAAAAATGAAAAAAAGAACGTTCAAAGAGGAAGAGGAAGAGGAAGAAGAGGACACGGTCGAGGAAGAATAAAAAAAAAGAAGAGTAAGAGGAAAAGGAGGAAAACGAATTAGAAGAGTAAGAAAAGGAGGAGGAGAAAGACAGAAAGGATCAAGAACAGGAAAAGGAAGAGGAAGACAGAAGAAGAGGAAGACGAAAAGGAATAGGAGGACTAGAGATAATGAATGCTAAGAAAACGAGAACGATAAATTAGAAAATGTAGAAAAATAAAGGAGGATAAAAAAAGACGTAAGTAACAACAAGAGAATGAAGTCACATATCGACCCATAATTCCGGTTTACAAACTCGATTTCCGGGTTACAAAGAGTCGTGCAGTATCTCCTGAAACACTCATTTCTTTTTTTTTTTTCTTTGTCGTTGTTGTTTACGATTTACAGATCCTCCCGCACGTTCCTCTTGTCTAAAACTCTTTCCAAAAACGTGAACTTCCTATTTTTTTATCCTTTTATTTTGTTTGCGTCGAATTTCCATGTCATTTTTTTTTCTTTTTTCTTTCTTTTTTTTTCTGATTGGTCCGTGGTACTTGATGTGTCTTTTTTACGGACGGTGCTCCTGCGCTATTTACCTGTCAATTAGCATGTCATTAGTGCCTCTACACCTGGCGGCACACGAACTGTTGCTGATTGTTGTGAGTCAGTGAGGAACAATGGGAATTTCTTTTTTTTCACTTAGAGAGACAGACAGACAGACAGACAGACAGACAGACAGACTGACAGACACAGACAGACAAACACAGACAGACACTGACCCACACACACACACACACACACACACACACACACACACACATCGACAATAACATCAACAGCAACAATGATAAAAATTACTACTACTACTACTACTACTACTACTACTACTACTACTACTACTGCGTATTCTCACAATCCTCGTCGGCAGTTAGAGTAGTGTTTCACTGCACGCCAGCAGAAACAAGATACTAGTGTTTATAAAGGAAAAGTTGTCGTGTGTGTGTGTGTGTGTGTGTGTGTGTGTGTGTGTGTGTGTGTGTGTGTGTGTGTGTGTGTGTGTGTGTGTGGAGTTGGATAAAGGATAACCACAACAAACACGAAACATCATCATCATTAACAACAACAACAACAACAACAATAACAAGGATAAAGGTCTTCTCATATAGCTTGCTCCAAATAAAAGAATAAATAAAAAATAAATAAATAAATAAAGGTTATATATCCATGTATTTTTTAAAACCTAACAAAAATATACAGAGAGAACGAGGGATGAAAAAGAATAAATAAAAAATCTTTCTCTCCTAAAATTCGGAAACAGGTGGAAGATATTAACCAGTTTCATACATATGCATGCATCTCATACACAATTTATACATTCCTAATACTGCAATACGTATAAGCTCTTTTTTTCCCTCTCTCGACTGTGAATAAGAGAAAAAGAAAATCACACAGGGCAAATCCGGAGCTTCGAAACAGTACACATGGGGTTCGGAGGGGGATTCAGCGAAGCGTCTCGTGAAGCCTCGAGTGGACGCCAGTTTGAGGGGCTGGAAATGTTTACAGCTCTGCTCGCTGGGAAATAAAAGGAAAAAAAAAGAGAAGGAAAAAAGAAAAAAAGGCAAATGACACGTTTTATATATTCTTTGTTTGTGATGTATATGTATTTTTTTTTGTTTCGTTTATTTTTTTCCTGTTTTATTGTTTATTTAATATTTTTGTCATGTTTGTCTGTCAGATTGTTTGTCGTTTAGCGTGTGAAGTGATGGCTGTTTTTTTTTAATTATTGTTATTAATTTTTCCTTTATCTTTTCCTTTTTTATCTCTTCCTCCTACTCCTAATTTTTTTTTTTCATTACATTTCTTCCATTTCTCGATATCACTGGCACTGTAACTCTCTGTATCTCCCCCAACAAGAGAATGACGATCTGTTCGGTCGATTCAAACACTCCAAATAACTCGAGGGATACAGATTCAAACACAGAGGCAAAGCATACATCTTAACAATTGCATAAACTTTTACCTTTTCAACTTACAAGCAAAGCAATAAACAAGAGCACAGTGAGTGAGAGAGCAGGTCACTGTAATTGTGTTGTTGCATCGATCAGTAAATACAATAAGCAAGAGTGGGAATATGTAACTAAATATTTCCTTCGTAACGACTCTGAGATGCAATTAGCTTAATCAATTCCCTACATCATATCCGCATCGTGTTTTCCTTTGTTATTTGTGTCTTTTATTTATTTATTTATTATTATTATTATTATAATTATTATTATTATTATTATTATTATTATTATTATTATTATTATTATTTATTTCATTTATCATTTATTTATTTTCATTTTTTAATCCTGCCATTCTCAGTCAACAGCGGATAGCAATTAATTCTACTGCAAATTACTCTTGTCTTTTTCCCCGTGTGTGTGTGTGTGTGTGTGTATGTGATTCTTTTTTTGACATATACATTTTTGTCATTAGCTCTTTGTTATTAGTGTTTTTTGTTACTGTGCTAATGGTAGTAGTAGTAGTAGTAGTAGTAGTAGTAGTAGTAGTAGTAGTAGTAGTAATAGTTGTTGTTGTTGTTGTTGTTGTTGTTGTACTCTTACTCGTATATCTATTAATACCTTTTTTTTTATATTATTGTTATTTTTCATCTGCTTCCCCCTTCTGCCTCATTAACCCCTTCTCCCTACCTCCCCCTCCCCAGTGATCTTCCACCGTCCCATCTCCTTCCTGTTTTTACCTGTTGTTATAAACTTATTACCTCTTCATCGTTCTTCTTGTTATTGTTTTATTGCCTTTCTTTGTTTGTCTCTGTTTCTCTTCCTATTCACCTTTTCCTCCTATTACTGTTATTAATCTATTGGTTTTCCCTTCCTGTTATTGTTATCAGTGTCCTTGTTCTTTCCTTTCAATAATAAATCCTACATTTTTTTGCCAGTTTTGCGTTTCTCTGAGCATCTTTTCATATTTGTTTTCAGGTAAGAGTCAGTTTCAAGATAACACCAATTTTTCAAGTGCTGTTCATTATTCCTTCATTTCCCTTCAGTCAGTAAAATTCCAAAACGTTATTCTCTTTGTTCTTTGTTAGTTCCCGCTTCGTTTTCTTTTATTTTTTCCCCATGTTCCAGTCTACACACGAGGTATTTTTTAAATTGTACATCAACTACCTTTCCTTACGCTTCTATTAAAGTGATCTAAACAAACATGGAGTTATTTCATCTCTATATATTTTCTCCTAAATTTACTGCTTCGTTTCCTTTCCCCCCCCCCTCCCCCTTTTTTTTTTTCTCTCATATTACAGACTAGATACGAAAGAGTTTGTTTTTATGTTATCGATCAAATATTTTTCTTATCCTTCTATAACAGTGATTTAAACAGACAAGGCATTATTTCATCTCTACATATTCTGTTTTATCCTGAAGCCAAATAGTCTTTTTTTTTTTTTTTTTTTGCTCTGAATTTCAAAGTTTACTGTTGAAAGTATACACATAAAAAATAAAAACATCTCATAAAAGAAAGGATTTATCTCCTTTATGCAACGTAATTTTGTCATCTTAAAGCGAATTATTTTTGCCACAAATTCCAGAGTTTACCCCTTGAAACTTTACAATTAAAATAAATCAAAATATCTACAAATTTCGTACAATTCAAAAATAAATAAATAAATAAATAAATAAACAAATAATTTTTATGCAACATTATGCAATTTTTTTCCTCAGTACAAAGTCATATTCCATTTACAAATACCCAAGATAATCTGCACAGCCCATTAAGCTTTACACTTCATGTTAATAATGTTCCAGAGACTCATAAATTCAACACAGTGCATGGGAAAACAAAGTGAATATTCCACACCACGATAAACTAAATTTCCTTTGTTTCGCGCTCTCAAGATCACCCATACACCATACACAACTATACGCTTCATTTTAATAATCTTCAAGGGACTCATAAATATCGAGGAGAGAGAGAGAGAGAGAGAGAGAGAGGAGAGAGGAGAGAGAGAGAGAGGAGAGGAGAGAGAGAGAGAGAGAGAGAGAGAGAGAGAGAGAATTTGATTAATTTATTGCGCAAATAACGTCAGACACCAAAAAAACAGAGAAACATAACAACAATTTTCAGCCAAAGCAAATGGTATACAAGACGCTCACACACTCACCCACTGGCGCACCCCACCCACCAATCCACACTCACACAGAAGCAACGCATGCCACGCAGGGCACAGGGTATCAGGAGCACCCCACCAAATCGAGGGTAACGCACGAGAATCTTAAGAAAATCGGGCACCAGATTATGGCAACAGACAGCATCCAACACTTGACCTTGGGGTATGAGGTGTCGAACAGTGGGGCATGCCAGGCAGTGGTGCTCGATACTCTGTGACACAAGGGATACTCTGTGACGGCGGACGATAGCCCAGCCACAAACGCGCTGAGACAACGTTGTGCCGCCGAACCGTAAGACCCAGGCGACGGTACGTGTACTTATGGCGGCAAACGGACTCTTATTGGTTGAAGGTGACTCTGAAGGGCCTCTCAGTATCCATGCGACACCGCATATGTAGGAGAGCGGCGGAGCGGACCCTGGAGAGGTGGCATGGCAGAGAGAGATATTTTTCAATGTATAATTTGCCTTTTATGAACCTTGAAGTCATAATTTCCCAACCACAGTGTGGTTTATATTATTAAGTTAATCTTTTTGACCTCTGTAGGATAGTTTATGTTACGCCATATTGTGTAAGAGGCGGCGGCGCGCATGTACATGTAGAGACCAGTTGGCAACTCTCATTTTACCGCCGCTTCTTCATTGCGTGTGCGTGCTGGCATTCGGGGAGGAGGTAAGTCACACACGTAGCAGCCTGTCCCCTGTATCTCTTTGTAATATAAAGACCTACGCTACATTGTGTGTTCCTGCACTTCTCTCCAGGACATCCCCACACAGAGCTCAATAAGTCCAGCACAACAAAGGCCGTGGTATATTTAAGCCTTTAACTGCGAATAAGACAATGACACTTATTGCTCTTTCACTGCCACATATTTTCTCCTTCATTTCGCCCACAGCGTTTAAGATGCTGTTCCACTAGTCTCTTAAATATAGTCTGAAATACACGAAATTTGACTCATATTCTCCCTTTCTCTGGTCTTCTTTTAATTGCGAATGAAAGAATGAGGTTTTTTACTCGTTCACTGCTATACATTTTCTCCAGTAATTATCCACAGCGTTTTGGGCACTAACTGTTGTACGAGTCTCTTAAATACGAGTAGTATATCCCAGAGGAGGAAACCAGACGTGTGATTGCATATACAAAAGAGGGAACACACCTGCCCCCTAGTGAACAGGTGTGTGTATGTGTGTGTGTGTTTGATTATGAGAAAACGACTTAAAATCAATAATTCCCAAGGCTATGACTGATGAAAATTTACAAAGCAGAATAAAAGAAATAATACA
>NC_087196.1:7503357-7508357 GCF_035594125.1 Scylla paramamosain | reverse complement strand
CTACCTCAACACAACTGGAATATCTGTTAGAAAATAAATATTTCCCTACTAGAAAAAAATTAAATAAATCTTCTCTTAACCTGATTAAAGGAGCTTCCTGTCAGAGATCATGTTTACATCCCTTGCCAGTAGATTTGTTAAGTGGTGCACCTCACTGTGATGACATAACAGCTTTGCATGCTCATTAATTTCTACACTACCATAAAAAAAAAAAAAAAAACGAACCAGTGATACAACTTTTATAAATTATTTTCTTTTACCATTTTGATTAAAGAAAAATCGAAAAAAAACGCTACTTGAACACAGCTGAAAAGTATCGTAGAAAAAAAACATTAGTATTTTTACTCAAGGAGTCTTCTTAACTTAATTACAGGAGGTTTTTCTTAAGGAAATATGTTTATACTCGTATTTACCTTTCTCTCCCCATTCCTCCATTGCCTCCTTCATTTCCCTTCCTTTGCTGGTAAAAGGAAGCTGCAAAACTTTTAAAAACGCGGAAAATCTCGTAGCAACTGCGTTAACTTTCATGCACCTTGTTAGGTTTTATTTTTAGAAGAAAATAGCGAGCGATTTACAAAACGATGGGAAGAGGTTAGTGCAACAGAAATAAGGAGTAAGGAAGAGAGGATGAAATAAACCAGGCATGAAGATACTAGAAAGAGAAACTGTGTCAGGAGAGAGGAACTACTGAAATATAGAGGATAATAGAATGAGAGAAAAAGGATACAAACAAAAATCCAGATGAAACTATTTTAAATACGATACGAGTAATAACAATATCGTTTCCTCCTCCTGCTCCTCTTGCTCCTCCCCCTTTCTCCCTCCTCCTCCTTCCACCTTTCCGAAACATAATTACACGTAATAACCACAACTCAGTACATTTCCGATTTTTGTAATATCTGGCAACACTACATAGCTCCTCCGCTCCCTCCCCCCGCCCCTCTCTCTCTCTCTCTATGACTCACTGGCCTGTATATATACGAACGGGAACGAGAACGACAAGGAGAGAGAAAGAGAGAGAGAGGCAGAATTATGACATCTTGCTCTTCGCTCGCTCTCTTCGGAGGAAACCCAGACAGACTTAGAGGGACGCCCGGCTGTGCATCTTTACAATTTACAGCGATGGGAGTGAGAGCAGTGACACTAAAGCACGCCACAATACGCCGCGCTCCGCCGCTGACTTACGCGCACTGCTTCCGCTTTAAAAACAAGTTAGTCTGTTACACCTACCTGCATCAAGCGCCGCCGCCATCTTTAAAACCAGCTGTCGACGTGTGTCCTGAAAATTAAACAGGAAAAATTGATGCGATGAAGTAAAAGATGGAAAGGAAAATATTTAATGTATTGTAAAATGAACGAATGCAATGAAGAATTAAAGCAAAGGAGAATATTAGGTAAACTTATCATGAAATTAAACAAAATAAGTAAATATATACAATAAAGAGTGCATGGAAAGGAAAATACTAAGAGAGAAAAGTAAAATGAAAATGTCAAGCACCAATTTGCAATCGTTTCTCTCTTATCTATAATAATATGAAAAAAATACTGCTTAATGTTACGATTAATACTTTTTTTTTCTATATCTTCTTTTTTTTTTTTTCTCCTTTAATATCTTAACCATCATCTTTCTCTTGCTTGGTTCGGGGATCAATACCACGGATCAACATTCCCCAAAACACACTCAGTCTTCAGCGCCTTCCTCAGTCACACCCATAACAAGCATGTCCTCTTTCACTGCACCCATAAACCTTCCCTCATGTCTTAATCTCTTCCTCCCGCCAGACAGATCCATCTCCTGCATCCTCCACACACACCTCCCGTCTCTCCTGACGCGCCCACACACATCAGTCTCGTCTCTATGGCCGTCACTTCAGGTGTCATGCTTTGTAAGGAGGCTGTCAGCGGATCAGAGAGCTTACGTACGATTGAGAAAAAACACATTGAGCACAGCTAGGTTGCAGATTTGGATGCAATGGAGAAGAAGGAAGAGCGGGAAAAGAAAGGAGGAAAATAAAGGCGAAGAAGGAGGAAAGAAAATATGGCAAAAATATAAACGGAATGGTGTATAATATTCATGTATAGACAAAGACTGCGCTGTATCATCATCAACATCAATAAAGATAAGTTAATAAAGAAAATAAATAAAAAAAAAAGACGTCTTTTCTTTTTTATATTTGTTCGTTACGGAAAGCAGAAATAAAAGTTGTACATTTCTCGGAAAGTTAAAAAGCACCAGCCACATCAACAACAACAACAAAAATATACAAGTAGATAAATTAAATAAAGAAAACTCTTCTTTTTAATATCCATACGTTACACAAAGCAGGAATAAAAGCTGTACATTACTCGCATAGTTAAAAATAATCAACAACGACAGCAACAAAAAAAAATAAAAATAAAAAAAAACAAATAAATGAATTAAATAAAAACTCTTTTTAATATCTATGCTACACAAAGCAGGAATATAAGCTCAACGTTACTCGCATAATGTCAAAAACTATAATAATTTATCATAATCAACAACAACAAATATAAACTAACTAAACAAATAAAATAAATAAATAAAAACTATCATTCTTTTTAACATCTACTCAATTCTCCTCTGCTGGACGTGCTTCTGTGCCACGTACGTGAAAGAAGACGCTGTTTTGTGTAAAGATCCTTAAGATGTTGCGCAGAAGACTTTTAGTAAAGATGTTCTCCCTAAGAGTCTGCTGAAGTATGCAGCCAGGAATGTGTCTTGCTCTGCGTCTCACTCCCTGAGCTGCCCGTAACGGTGAGGAGGTCTGCTGTTACTTGTAGGTTTAGAATTGTGTGGTAGTAGTAGTAGTAGTAGTAGTAGTAGTAGTAGTAGTAGTAGTAGTAGTAGTAGTAGTAGTAGTAGTGGTAGTGGTAGTAGTAGTAGTATCAACAATAATGTGATAATTTCAGTATTAGTATTATCATTAGTAGTAGTAGTAATAGTAGTAGTAGTAGTAGTGTGATAATAACTGTAGTAGTAGTAGTAGTAGTAGTAGTAGTAGTAGTAGTAGTAGAATAGTAGTAGTAGTAGTAGTAGTAGAGGCAAGAGCGAAAATCATGTGGAGAGGAAAACTTCTTTACAGTACAAATTAGAGAAGACCAAGAAGCAAGTGGGGTAATTAGCACTAATTAACAAAATAAATAAAACTTTTAAGACCACACCGCAAATTTCGCCCTGTAACATTTTCCGCGAAAAAGAAAACGGGGGAAAAAAAAAAATACCAAGAAAAAGAAAACGTACCTAACTAACTAACAAGCCAAAAAAATAATGACGGAAAACAGAGAGAGAGAGAGAGAGAGAGAGAGAGAGAGAGAGAGAGAGAGAGAGAGAGAGAGAGAGAGAGAGAGAGAGATGGGGAAGAGAGTACGAGTCAAGGGGAAACTAAAGCATTACCCTTCTCTGCCTCTCTTATTACACTTAAACTCTGCAATTATATCAAAAAGCTTATTCACCTCCTGCCTCCACGCTTGGCTGGGCTGGGCTGAGATGCTTGGTCAGTTTATACTCAGGAGGCGCCGTGTGTCAGGATTACAGGCTTAGGTTAGGCTGGGGAGAGGATGAAGAGGGCAGAGGTGGGAGAGATAGAGAGACTTGGTGCTAAGGCTGAGTTTCACTTCGCTATGCCTCTCTGTGTCATTGCATTACTTAGTGTTTAATAACCTACTACTGTTACTACTACTGGCACTACTACTACTACTACTACTGCTATTACTAATAACGGTAATGCTACTACTACTACTGCTAATCCTACTACAATTATTATTTCTACTGCAGGTACTAAAATTATTGCTCTTGCTGCTGTTGTTGCTACTACCACAACTACTAGTACTACTATTATTCGCGATGGTGTGTGTGTGTGTGTGTGTGTGCGTGTGTGTGTGTTGCAGATTTGGATACAATGGAGAAAAAGTAGGAAGAGCGGGAAAGGAAAGGAGGAAAACAAAGGCAAAGAAAGAGAAAAGAAAACATTGCAGAATATAAACGGAATGACAGAAAAAAAAAGAAAACAGAAAGAAACAAAAACAAATAAAAAAAAAAGAAAGCTGCACATGAACTCTCTCTCTCTCTCTCTCTCTCTCTCTCTCTCTCTCTCTCTCTCTCTCTCTCTCTCTCTGTCCCCATCCCTTTCCTTCATTATTCCCCATCTCCCTCACCCTCCCCTCCCCCATCCACCACCCACAACCTCGTACCTCACCCAAACTACTCAATGGCCAGCACTAATAATATCTCTAAGTAGGTCATACGAGTCAATTTTACGGAAGGTTCAATGGGCTGTTCTCGTTTTGATGCGTGGCTTCCAGCTTCGATGAACGAGCTGGAATTATCACCACAGCCGCGACCCACTAATGGTATGGGGGGAGTTTAGGGTCGTAAGCAATGAGAGGAGTATGGGGGGGGGGGAGGAATGGGAGGGAGGGTTTTGGGTACGAGAATGGGGGAGATACGAGAGCGACTGTGGGAGTGTGATTAGTGTATGTGAGAGATAAGGGGAGAGTGGGGGAGATGAGAGTGGGGGAGATGAGAGAGAGAGAGAGAGAGAGAGAGAGAGAGAGAGAGAGAGAGAGAGAGAGAGAGAGAGAGAGAGAGAGAGAGAGAGAGAGAGAGAGAGCAAAACAAGAAATAAAACAAGAAAAGGAAGAACAAGAATAAAGAAAACTTCAAATTAACCTCATTCATTCTCAGCATACAAATAAATAAATAGATAATTAGACAAATAAATAAATAACCACTTAAAAAAAAAAAAAATACGAAGGAGTGAAACAAAAACTATAAGCAAAACACGCACCAATATTTTACCCTTCTACATGCATCAACCTGCTACAGTCAACTTCTATACAAGGAAGAGATATAGGAAGGCGACGACAACACACACAAGCACGTAAACACTTAATTTATATATTCCGTGCAACTCGAAAAAAAAAAGAAAAAAAAAAAAGGCCAGGACTGAACAACAAATTTACCAGTTTAGGGAGAAGTG
>NC_087196.1:7478357-7498357 GCF_035594125.1 Scylla paramamosain | reverse complement strand
TATAAGATTAAATGTAGCTTTTAGTTCCTTATTGTGGCGGTACTCACTTCAAAGTTTGAGTACATTTGCAGGTGAGGGCAAGTCAGTGATAACTTTATTCATTGTGTGAGAATTCAGGTCCACACTGTCGAGGTATGATGAATGATTGTGAATAATGAAAGAAAGAGATTATGAGGCATTAACACACTTTCACCTTAATACTCTCTCTCTCTCTCTCTCTCTCTCTCTCTCTCTCTCTCTCTCTCTCTCTCTCTCTCTCTCTCTCTACAACATGGATTTCCTTCTTTTCCTCTCTTGTTTCCTCTTATTCTCAATTCCGTGTCTTCCTTCTTTCCTTTCTTCCTGTCTCGTTTCAATTTCTATATCACTTCTTTCCATTTCTTTCAATATTTCTACTTTTCCATATTGTCTAGTTTGCGTTCTTTTTATATATCATTAATGTTCTTGCTATAGTACATTACCAAACTCTCTCTCTCTCTCTCTCTCTCTCTCTCTCTCTCTCTCTCTCTCTCTCTCTCTCTCTGGGAAAAAATGTTATTAAAAAATTTTGGCCATTTCTTGCAAAACTTTAAGTCTCCCATATACTTTACATCACGTTTTCTTTACAGCATTCATTTTCTTCCTATAGTACATTCTCTCTCTCTCTCTCTCTCTCTCTCTCTCTCTCTCTCTCTCTCTCTCTCTCTCTCTCTCTCTCTCTCTCTCTCTCTCTGCATATAAAACAATAAATAAATACTAAATTTCTTTCAACAGTTATGTTTAGATTGCGTTTTCTTTACATAAATTTTCTCTCCATAATTCATTCACAAACACACACCCACTCTCTCTCTCTCTCTCTCTCTCTCTCTCTCTCTCTCTCTCTCTCTTAACACAGCCCTGAGCGCGGCCCTCCACCTCATAATGACCAGCGGGATTAACTGATGGAATTACGCCGCTCTTGAAGGAGGTGAGTTAAGCTGCTTTCCTTGGCCAACGCCACCAAAGCCTCGTTTACTACCCACCCACTAAACTACCAGTACATCACTTAACCTGCACCGCCGCCACTTACCTGTGTGTGTGTGTGTGTGTGTGTGTGTGTGTGTTGGCAGCAGTGGTGGTAGTGGTTGCGTTGGTGGTGGTTGTGGTGGTGATAATACTGCTACTAATGTTACTACTACTACTACTACTACTACTACTGCAATAAATACTACTACATGGTGTTTCATTATCACAATAACAGCAATAACAACGTAAGCAGAGAGAGAGAGAGAGAGAGAGAGAGAGAGAGAGAGAGAGAGAGAGAGAGAGAGAGAGAGAGAGAGAGAGAGAGAGAGAGAGAGAGAGAGAGAGAGAGAGAGAGAGAGAGAGAGAGAGAGAGAGAGACCCCGAAACAAAAACCAAGACAGAAACACAGAGAGAAAAACGAGACACGAGAAACAAAAGTGGTAAACACACTGACAAACAAACACACACACACACACACACGACCTTCCATAATTCATCACCCGAGGGAGGGAGGGGAGAGATGGCCACGCAGGAGACTCCCTTAAAACAAGTCTCACCCCACATAATAAAAGGCGTTATGAGGTGCATCCCTTTAGTGACCCACACAGGGAGACGCCATAAGAAACACCGTAACTGGAGGAGGAGGAGGAGGAGGAGGAGGAGGAGGAGGAGGAGGAGGAGGAGGAGGAGGAGGAGGAGGAGGAGGAGGGAGGAAGAGGTGTGTGTGGATCTTGCTGAGAGGTTTAAGTAGTCGAAAGTAAGTTGAAAGTAGAGTTTTGTTGTGAATGATTGATTGCTGAGAGAGAGAGAGAGAGAGAGAGAGAGAGAGAGAGAGAGAGAGAGAGAGAGAGAGAGAGAGAGAGAGAGAGAGAGAGAGAGAGAGAGAGAGAGAGAGAGAGAGTGCAATAAATAGATGTATATATATACCACAAAAGACGTAGATAAGAAAAAAGTACGATAACTGAAGGAATAGTAAAGGAAGAAAGGAGGAGAAGAAAGACGGAGGCGAAGACGAAAACGAAGAAGAAGAAGAAGAAGAAGAAGAAGAAGAAGAAGAAGGAGAAGAAGAAGAAAAAAGGAGTTATCTTTATTTAAAACGAGCAAGTGGAAAGGTAACGTTTAATAAAGAAGAGGTGCGCGTGAGAGTGAACACAGCAAGCCTTTTGTCCTTTTTCTCTCTCTCTCTCTCTCTCTCTCTCTCTCTCTCTCTCTCTCTCTCTCTCTCTCTCTCTGTCATGCTTTGTAATTCCGATTTTTGTAACTGGTGGCATTTCTGTCTTTTTTTAATTTTTATCTCAATGCAACATCACCATCAGTACCATCACCACCACCACCACCACCACCATCACTATCATTGCCACTACCACCAGTCACCACTATTATTACCCTCATCACCGTCAGCACCATCATCATCAGCACAGAATGCGTTTTATCATAATTATTCCTCTTTGTCTGTGTTTCCCTAAGTTTATTTCACTATTTTCGTTATTCTGATGTTTTTTTTCTTTTCTTTTCTGCAAACATCCCAGTCTCCCTGTCCCTCCCATACAGATTATTATTTGAACCCAATTTGTGGCAGTAGGCGACCATTCATCAACTTGCTCACCCTTCCTTTAAATCAGTAGATGAATGGGTACCTGACGAAACGTGGGAAAGTTAACCAAGGATAAAATAATGAAGACACCACAAATAATGGGTTCAAGCTTGAAAATTAGGTTCAAGGAGATAGGAAGGAATTGGTTCTTAGAGTGGTAGATGAATGGAATGGTTGTTAATGCTGAGTCGTTGGGAGATTAAAACGATTAGACGAATTTGTGAATGGTAGGTGGAAATGGGTAGATATGTTTAGTAGAAGGGCTGCCACGTGTAGACCTGATGCATTCTTGTAGTTTCCCTTTATTTTTTAAGTTCTAATGTACACTGTGGAAACCTGGATCTCATAGTGGCCTTTGTTTTTGAATAGGGGAGATCCACCACAAGGTCAAACCGGAATGAAGAATATGAATGGTAAAGCCACGCACAGCTGTATCTTATGTCTAACACTTTACAGTATCAAGGTTGAATCACTCACTTCTTGTCTTGTCCTAACTGTCCCCTTACTAATAAAGTTAGAAAGGTTTCTATACTTTTAACTATCCTTTTCTTCCCCCGCTTTTTTTTTTTTTTTTTCAACTGTTGTCTTTCCCATAAGATGTTTTCCGCATCTGCATTTAGGAAAATTTCTCGTTCCAGTCCTATATACTTTTCCATTGTTTTTTTTTATTTATGTTTTATTTATTTATTTTTTTTTGAGGGGGGAAATGGAAAAAAATAAAGCAAATTCAAAAGCGCGGCAATTTGTGTCACAGTATTTCAACGGGGTGTTTTTCATTCTGGCTTCGGTATTAAACAAATTCAAATGAAAAATATCCCGAGTCCCAGGAAAAGAAAGAAAAATAAAAGGAAAAAAAATACACACACACACACACACACACACACACACACACACACACACGCTCTGCCTCCCTGGGAATGGCGGCGAGAATGTTGTTGTTATTATTGCCAGACTCTAAAGGGTTTCCAATTTCCTCTTTGTTGTATTAGCTTTGAGTGAGTGCGAGAGAGAGTGAGTGGGTGAGTGAGGGAGGCAGGAAGGAGGGGAATGAGAGTGCGTGAGCTGACTGATCGAAATGACTAACTGACAGGCTGACTGACTTAACTGACTGAATATGCAAAAGAAGAAGAAAGAAAAAAACTAACGAAGAAAAAACAGAAACCAATGAACCGCAAAATATAAATAAAAAAAATAAAAGAAAAAAAAGGAAACAAAAACAATTAGACACAAAAGGAAAACCATCACAAAGAAAACTGAATACGAAGGGAAAAAAACAAAACAGAATCTTTAAGCAAACTTTTCCTGCTGTACCATCAACTGATCTATCTGTCTATCTATTCATTTATCTATCTACCTACATACCTATTAATATATGTATGCATCTATCTATCTATTCATCTGTGTACCTACATATCTATCAAACTATTTTTCTACCTATTTCTCTCTCCATCCATCCATCCACCCATTTATCTATCTATCTACCCATCCATCCCTATATTTATCTATCAGCCCATCTACTAAACTTCCAATCTATCTACCTACTAGTGAATACAAGTACTCCTCTAGGTAATATTTTGGACACCCACCAGAGATACCTCGTCGCCTATCTTCTAATATTTTTTTCACTCCAGGACAGAGGAAGACTCGCCAGCAAGTCACAGCTTCCGGAAACAGGACTTCGGTACATGATGTCGTGTCGTTTGGCTTGTTTCCATTGGCAGGGAAGACGGGGAGCGAGGGAGAAAGGGAGGAAGGTTACGATAGGGATGTGGGGTGCTCTGTTCAACACACACGATATGCAGGGTGAGGAAAAAGTTGGAAAGGAAATGGGGAATAAAGATAAAGAGAGACGAAAAGGGGGTGTACATAGTCTCTCTCTCTCTCTCTCTCTCTCTCTCTCTCTCTCCTCTCTCTCTCTCTCTGGTCTTCTGCCTTACAATTTTTTTTCCATTTCCTCTCTTCTTCATGCTAGCTTTTCGTCTTTCTCTTTTCTTTTTCATCTTTCTCTCTCTCTCTTTCTCTTCTCGGCTCCGCTCCCTCCCTCCCTCTCCAAATCTCTCCTTTATGTAGAATCCTCTCCTCCCTTCCTCCATTTGCAAAACACACTCGGAAAACTAAAAGGGCCATGTTTACCGAAGAGGAGACGTCGAAATATTCCCAAAAAAGGAAGTGTAGCAGAGAGAGAGAGAGAGAGAGAGAGAGAGAGAGAGAGAGAGGAGAGAGAGAGAGAGAGAGAGAGAGAGAGGAGAGAGAGAGAGAGGAGAGGAGAGGGAGGGAATAAAATATAAGCAAGGAGTCTCATCTTAAATTCTCTCTCTCTCTCTCTCTCTCTCTCTCTCTCTCTCTCTCTCTCTCTCTCTCTCTCTCTCTCTCTCTCTCTCTCTTAAAATGCTGGTGATGCATCTCCATTTTTTGTTTTTTTCCTGGGATTTCAATGGGTTACTATTTCAACCTTGCATAAACTCTTCAAAACTTTCAATAAAACTTTACTTCTCTTCATGATTTGTCGCATTTTGTATATCAACTTTATAAACTTTTCTATTTCTCTTTCTGGTTTGTTATTTTTTTTTTTGTACTTTACTCTTTTATTCATCGTTGACTTTCTTCATTTTTTTTTCGTATTCTTTATTCTTTTTTTTTTTATCGTTTGCATATTCAGTATTCAGAATTTCAGTAGTTGTTTATCTGTTTTTTAGTCTTTCTATCTCTATTAGTATTTCAATTTAGTCATCTACAAGTATTTTTTTCTCTATCTATCCATCTATCAATTTATCTATCTATTCGTTTATTACCTATTTATCTACTAATTTTTGTAATTCCACCCTTATCAACCTTTATATGTACGCCAATCTTTTTACTTATCCCTCTATCCGTCGATCAATTTTTTTTTTTCTCTCTCACTATTCAATTCATTCATTCATCTATAAAACTCTCCCCTTTACCAGTTTATCTATACAGTTTATCTACTTCTCAAACTATTTATCTAACTTTATTAATCCATCAATCAATTTCTCTATTCAGTTATTGATTCAAACTTTTAACTCACTTTATCAGCCTTTCTATCTCAACAACAGTTTATCTGCTTACTATTCCACCAGTTTATTTATCCAGCTATCAATTTAGGTATAGATTCAATCATTATCTAATTATATATAAATTTTCTCTCTTTATCAATCTATACATACAACACCACTCCTATTTAACCGTTTACGAATTTCCCTATCTACTCAATTATTAACCCTTCTACTTCTCTCTCTCTCCTTACTCGTCTACACAGCCACAAACCCAGTACTAATTACCAGTTTTCCCCCATCACAACTACTATAAACACGCTCAGTACACGCTACGCTCCCGCGCTTCATGATCCCTTCCTGGTAATTGTGACATAACAACCTCATTGCCTCGAAGTTTGGCGGGGGATACTTCAGCAAACTTCGGAATGTTACTCTCAAACTCTCGCGTGGTTCTCCCTCCGGTGGCGATGTGGCTTCCACATTGTACTGTGAACCTGCTACTGCTGCTACGCCTGTGATGTTTAATTGTGTTAGTTCTTCAGCTATTTCTTGGTTCATAGCATTTTCCTAGTTTTACGAGTATGTAAGAGGAGTACAAGCATAATACGAGTGAAAAAAGTGCCACTGTGAATACCAACCTAAAAAAGAAGAAAAAAAAAAAGCACCTCTATTTTTATCTTTCGTATTTTCACACTAGCATCACCTCACGTCTCAGTTTGGTTTCAGACGCTCAAGTATTTGTACAGTGAGAGTCGGAAGTGAGGGCGCCATTTCCCACTGGTACATAAAAGAAGGGAAAGAAAGTAAAAGGAGAGAAAAGAGTCAGACAGGAAGGAGAATTCGTAAGAGAGGAAACTGAATGAAAAATCTTGCTGAATTTTCCATATGTACTGAAGCTTGTATCTTTTATGATATTCAAGTCGAGAGAGAGAGAAAAAAAAAAAGCCTCCTATACAAGAAGAGAGAATGAATAGCAGTGCGTTGTGGCAAACTTTATTATTATATTTTTTTTTCTGAGCTTTACAAACTATAACTTCTGCTTAACCTCTCCGGGGCAGAAGTTACGGGCAATTTAACTTTAATAGCGCATATAAGTACCTGATTCACCTGTAATATTCAATCGCTTTTTTTTTTTTTTTATGCAGAAAAAAAAAACTGGTAACAAAATTAAAGTTTTATCATAAATTTGCGTGCATGATTTACTTGTAATATTACACTGTTTTGTGTAGGTGGAAAGAGAGCAGACAAATAAATAATGATGCCTCAATATTCTACGACTTTATTTATTTATGCAATTTAGTTACAGGAAAACATGTCCCAATAAATGACGAGCAAAATAATCAACTATAATTAAATATTCACGAACATTTCCTATACTTGTAATATCCAATACATCTTTTTTTTATTTATTTCAATGATAAAAAAAAAAAAAAAAGTAGCAAACAAAACTTCTTTTTTATCCCAGATTCAAGTACATAATTTGTTGTAATATCCTGCAGTTTTTTTCATCTTTCATAAAAGCAAAAAATATAAGAAATATTAAGTACCTAAATTGATTTTAATAATGTATCTTTTTTTTTTTTTCATGCTAGTGGACAAACTCTACAAAAAAAAAAAATGTGAATTAAACTTTTATGGATCAAAATACCTAAATAACTTATTATACTACATTTTTTCATACTTTTTTTTTTTATCGAGGTGCACAAGAACATACAAACCACCAAGTACCTAATAAAGCTACTCTTAATATCCCCTCGCTTTTTATTATAGAGATGAATAAAATCCTAAAAAAGAGAGAAAAAAAAAAATGGAGAACAATCCTTTAACTTTTCCGTGGGTGATGAAGACGTAATCTTCTCTCCTGCCTTGATCCTCTTTTTCTTAGTGATCCGCTCTGTTTTCTAGTTCCGGTTGGGCAGGTAACCATTTTTTTTCCACCTTCGGTATAACCAACCTTTTTGTTTTTAGACTATTCGCTTCGTTCGCTTTTATGGAGAAGCAATATTCGAGGTGGTTTTTCCTTGCCTTTATTTTTAAGCCCCCGCTGGTCTGCCTCAATTTAGGTCAGCAAAAAGGGCCAGAGGAGGCTTGTCCCTGTGGATACCTGCGCCCTCCTCCGCCTCGATGTCTCTGAACCACGTGGGTGAGAGCCGTGAAATGACCCCGACTGACTCGCTCACCTGTCCCTCCCACCCTCACCTGTCCCGGATTCACGTATTTGTATCCACTCGGAAAATTAATTAGTCTACTCAGCGTTGCCAGGGTACGTGAACTGACTGGCATCACTGAGAGTACTTCACCTGACTTGACAACCTGTCCGGCTTACCTGTGCTAACTATTCAGGTGGTTAATTGATTCATATGACTACTTTACTTATTGCTTCACTTCACTACTTAACTGAATACTTCGATCGGTTTGCTTTAAAATGAACTACTTTACCTGTATGCGATTCACCTACACGTCCAGCAAGAGCCTAATTCCCTCACCTGATTCCCCTTTCTCACCTGTAAGTACCACGATAAGACGTCAGAAAAAATAAATAAATAAATAAAATAAAAATTCTCCCATTTAAGTTCAGAGGGAAAGTTTTGGGAGTAATGAAAAGTAAATACATAGAAAACATCTGGTATTTTCATTACTTCAGAGTTCAGAGTATATTATCAGCGTATATAAATAGATTTTGAGGTAATACAACGAGAAAATTTTTCATAAACACTCCAATAATGTTGCTATCTATTTACTACACCGTAAATTAATAATCAGGTGCATTCCCAAGACTATTATGGTGATGGAAAGCTTAAGTGCGTAATTTCTATAGTAAATGCAATTGATACTGCATATTAGATAACTCTGTACCGTCACTGCTTTGTCTGGAGATCATATCAAACTAATATTCCAATAATTGTTAGCTGGAAATGCAATACTGGTGAAACATCTTATCTGAACACGTGACGCGCGGTGCAGGACAGACTAATTAGGCCTGACACGGGGCGAAGAAGTTAAAATATGAAGAGCAATGCCGGGGTGAACACGAACTTCACTTATTCAAATGATCTGCCGTGTTCGTGTCAAGCTGACGTCATCTTTCGCGTCTATAATAAAAGGAACGCACTGATATTAAGAACGAAAGAATATAATGTATTTTTCCCTCATAAAATCAAACAATATTCCAGTGTTAATGTCAGATATTCAGTGGTGTTAAAAAATTCCAGTGTTGTGTTGTGTTGTGTGTGTGTGTGTGTGTGTGTGTGTGTGTGTGTGTGTGTGTGTGTGTGTGTGTGTGTGTGTGTGTGTGTGTGTGTGTGTGTGTGTGTGTGTGTGTGTGTGTGTGTGTGTGTGTGTGTGTGTGTGTGTGTGTGTGAGGAGGAATCTGATCAACTGCACCTGTCCAGCCTTAATGACAGGTATCCTCAAGGTAAGGGACACAACTTTCTGACAGACGCCTCAAGGCGGGGGAAGAAACTTTGTCCACAGGTATCCTCTTCTTCCTCTTCCTTCTCCTCCTCCTCCTCCTTACACTACATTCTTTTCTAATTCCTCCTTTCCCTCCTTCCTTTGTTAATTACTTAGGTTTCCAGATACAGGGTAATACAACTTTCCAGGTAAGGAAGTGACACGTTAATGTTAAGAAAAGGTATTTGTTGCTTATAATCTCATATCACTTTATTTCTTCTTTATTGATTTTCTTTTTTTGTCGCATGTTCCTCCTTCCTCCTCCTTCTCCTCATCCTCCTCTCCTCATCATCACCAGTCCCTCTAATTCTGAAGTAAGAAATTTAGGCAGTTTAGGATATGAAGAAGTGAAGTTTTAGATCTGCAAAGAATCAGTTTAAAGTTGAGCCAATCTAATAAATGTAACACAACAAGGAAACAATTACAAACAGAGCTCTTCCTTAGTAAATTACTCACCACCAATCCTCTCCGTCAGTCACACACACACCTCCTCTCACCCTCCCATCATCCCCACTCACACAATCCACTCACCAACAAATACACCCAATTTTTCACCCACCCACTCATTTACTCTCTCCACCGCCTCCATCCCCCACTCACTCATTCACTCATTCACTCACTGTCTAATTACGCAGCGCATTTCCAAAAGGGCCACGAACAAGAGCCCTCAACAAGCCTCCCCAGCGCCTATTTTATTGCTGCGGAAAGAGAAGAATCTGATCAAGGGAGTTATTACGATTTTATCAATTGTAGGAGTCTCGTCTATTACCTTCCGTGCTACTGCGCCTCCACCTTCCTGTATTTGACAAGTAATTTTCCCAACTAAGTGAGCATCTATAGTCCCTCTCTTCTCTCTCTCTCTCTCTCGATGCGTCTCTAAATGTTACGTAATATAAGTTTTCGTTCGATCTGCTCTGCCTTTTATCTCTCTTTCTTTCTCTCTTTCCTTCTTTATTGTTCTTGCTGTTCTTCCGTGCGTCTCTATGTTCTTGAAAGGCCTTCATTTGTTTTATTTATTTCCTATTTTAGGCCTCCGCTTTCCTCAATTCATATCTTTATTGTGTTTTTTTTTTGTTCCTATCTTGCTATTTACTATGTCTTCCAGAGAGAGAGAGAGAGAGAGAGAGAGAGAGAGAGAGAGAGAGAGAGAGAGAGAGAGAGAGAGAGAGAGAGAGAGCGCAGGGGAAAGAGAGAGAATAAATCACGTACAGAAATCGATATGCTCTACTTACTGTTGTTGTTGTTGTTGTTGTTGTTGTTGTTGTTGTTGTTGTTGTTGTTCTTGTTCTTGTCGCTGTTGCTGTTGTTGGCGTTCCTGCGGCCTCTGAAAAATGCAAATAAATACATAAATAAAGAGAGAGAGAGAGAGAGAGAGAGAGAGAGAGGAGAGAGAGAGGAGAGAGAGAGAGAGAGGAGAGAGAGAGAGAGAGAGAGAGAGGCAAATGTGTCTCTTCCCTTTCTCAATCCTTCCCAATCTACCACATTCCCTCCTTCCTTCCTCCCTCCCCCACTCTCCCTCAGTCCTTCCTCTTACTTCTCTCCCTCCCTCCTTTCCTCCGTTCCTCCCCTCCCTCCATTCCCTCCTCCCATCTTTAACAGGGACGCAACATTTTGGCCTTTCCCTCCATAAAGAAAAGAGGATGTGTAAAATTCATGAGATTATAGGGAATTTAATCGATCTACTAAGAAGATTCAGTGGAGAGAAAAAAATTAAGTGAAATGTAATGTGCTTAACCTAACCTAACCTAACCCAACCTAACCTAACCCAACCTAACCTAACCTAACCTAACCTAACCTAACCTAACCCAACCTAACCTAACCTAACCTAACCTAACCCAACCTAACCTAACCTAACCTAACCTAACCTAACCTAACCCTAAACCTAACCTAACCTAACCTAACCTAACCCAACCTAACCTAACCCAAGCTAACCTAACCTAACCTAACCTAACCTAACCCAACCTAACCTAACCTAACCTAACCTAACCTAACTCAACCTAACCTAACCTAACCCAACCTAACTCAACCTAACCTAACCTAACCTTAACTTTACCTAACTTAACCTAACTCAACGTAACCCCCTTACCTAACCTTATAGATCTACTAAGAATGATTACTGGCGAGAGAAAATTAAGAGAGAAGTGTGTCTAAACTAACCTAACCTTAACTTAATGTAACCTAACTTGGCCTAACCAAACCAAAACCAAACCAAACAAACCAAACAAACAAACAAACACACACCCAAACCTAACCGTATTCTCAGACTGAAGTAAAGGGGAAGGAAAAGCTTCGTAACAGACTAGGAATTACATCAAGTCTTGGGTGTATATTCAGGAAGGCAAGACAGATTCCGCCTTATTTTGCCACTCTGGAAAATTGAAAGTGGCCGTGCCCTGCAACCAGTGAAGAGAGATGGGGCATATACACTTCTCCTGTATGTATGCATGTATGTAGTCTCTCTCTCTCTCTCTCTCTCTCTCTCTCTCTCTCTCTCTCTCTCTCCTCCTCTCTCTCTCTCTCTCTCCTCTCTCTCTGGTTTTCTTCCCTCTTGTTTTTAAGCTCCCCTCTTCTTCAGGTTAACCTCTCGTCCGTTTCTCTCTCTCTCTCTCTCTCTCTCTCTCTCTCTCTCTCTCTCTCTCTCTCTCTCTCTCTCTCTCTCTCTCTCTCTCTCTCTCCTTTAAAGCACCGCAGGACAGAATTCGGGGGGAGACTAAACTAGAGGAAACAACTCGACGCTTGTGTACCTTTCTCCTACCTTTAATAAATGACAGGTCGGCCTCGCCCCTGTCTGGTTACCTCACCTTACTGAATCTGCTTGCCATTTGTAGCCCAAGCGGTGGTGGTGGCGGTGGTGGTGGTGGTGGTGGTGGCGACTCATCTGTAGGGAGAGGACGTTGTGGGGTTGCCCGGGTCACTTCAGGCCACAATTGTACACTGGTGCTTGCTGGGACGAGGGTACTGGTGTTATTATATTTCCTTGTGTTAGGTGAGGTTCAGGTCCAGCTGGTTTAGGGAGGGAGGTACGTGTGTGTATTGTTGTGTTGTGTGCGTTTGTGAAGCCTTTAGTAATGCTGTTGTCTTCTGTTACATGTTATGGTATTGATATGTACACTGTAAGCTGTCTGTTCTTTAGATATAAGAGGGACACTAGCTAAGGACGACAAAAAGTTCGATAAAAAGGTTACTTACTAAAGAGAGATAAAAAGATCTAAAATTGGAGGACAGATGTATTGAAACCTCCCTCTTTAGAGATTTGAAGTCATAGGAAGGAGGAAATACAGAAGCAGGCAGGGAGTTGTGGGAATTTTGTGAAACGGTTTTGAATTTGTGATGTGGAGTTTCAGTACAGTAGGTCAGGTTAGAAAGGGGGATGTGCATTGTAACCTTTGGCCATGTTGTTTCTTCTCCCTATTCAGTCGTTTATCAATATTCTTCGTCACAACTGATTTATCTTCTTGTCAAATCATAAACAAAACAAGTGATCATTCTCTGTTTACCTTAATTATCTGGTGTTTTCTTACCTCTTCCTGTTCATCCTCCTTTTTTTCTTC
Organism: Scylla paramamosain; assembly: GCF_035594125.1. Taxonomy (NCBI): domain Eukaryota; kingdom Metazoa; phylum Arthropoda; class Malacostraca; order Decapoda; family Portunidae; genus Scylla; species Scylla paramamosain. The sequence continues at coordinate 7,485,761 of NC_087196.1, read as the reverse complement.
CTTCTTTTCATCCTTTCGTCCTTCCTTCCTTTCTTTCGTATAGTTTTCATTTCCCTTTTTATTCCTTCTTATGTGTTTCTCTATTTTTCAAATCCTTGTTTCTTTACATCCCTCCTCTCCTCTTTCTTTCCTTCCATCCTTTCTTCCTTCTTTCTTTACGTCTACTCTCCTCTCCTTTCTATTCCTTTTCTCTGCTTTCAAATCCGTGCTTTTTTATATCCCCTCCTCCTTCTCCTCCTCCTCCTCTTCCTTACTTACCTTCCCCTCCTCCTGCTCTTCCTTATTTCCTTTCCTCCTCAGATTATTCTCCAGACACCCTCCCTCATCTCACTACCTGTTAAGCTTCTAAGATAATTTATTAATAATCTACTCAGGTGTTATCAAGTGTTATTAGCTTTCTTCATCCATTAATTAACTCCCTAAACACCCTGATGATGATGGAATGATAAAGGGCAAATTAAAATAAGTGAAGGAGAAATTAGATAAAAATGAGGTGATGAAGAGAGATTAGGTAAAAAGTAAGATGATGAAGAGGAAGGTGAAGAAGAAGGTAAGGTAATGTGATTAAAAGTGATAAGAGAGAGAGAGAGAGAGAGAGAGAGAGAGAGAGAGAGAGAGAGAGAGAGAGAGAGAGAGAGAGAGAGAGAGAGAGAGAGAGAGAGAGAGAGAGAGGAGAGAGAGAGAGAGAGAGAATTCTTTCAGTATACCAAGAATAACACTTAGAGAAAAAAAATAATAGAAAAATTGATGGATACTAAAGCAGTAAAAACAAGATGCACAGTTGAAAAAAAAACAAAAAACATTGACAAGGGAAACTAAAACAAAAAAAAAAGACAGAAATATAAATTAGAAGATAAAATAAGGAAACAAAAATAAAAATGCGGGGATAGAAATTATAGATAAATATGGAAAAGAATAAAGACAGACAAGAAAAAAATAAGATATATGAAAGAGGAACATAAACAGGATAAACAGAAGGAATAAATAGACCGAAACAGACAGAAATAACAAAAAAAAAGACTACAAAATACTGACTAAACAAAACCATAAAAAAAATAAACCGAAAAGAAAGTGAAAAAAAACAAGGAAAAAAAACAAGAAAATACGAAAATAGAAATCCAACGACAAATAAGAAGAACGAGAAAAGATGACGTGCTGACAAGAGAAATCAACACAATCAGAGAGACGAATGAAAATATCGTTAGGTGGACGAAACTTTTAATTGGCATTTGATGTACAGATGAAGGTGAAGGAGTCAATTAGGAACTTGCTCGCAGCCATTACCTGGCGGCAGATTTTTTTTTTTTTTTTTACTGTCTTGTTTTTGTTTGACATTTTCGACTGCAGAGTGTTAAGAAAAGAAATGTGATGTACTTTTTTTTTTTTATATAAACTTTGATCTTTTGTATTTACGATTCTAGAAACTGAATTAGTATAAAAATTGTAGGAAAAGGATAATGTTGCTTTTTTTTTTTATGATATCGTTTGACATTTTCGTTTTGCAAAGTATGAGGAATAAAGGTGATGAAAGCATTGTATATACACTTGTTTTGCTCACGTGTTTTGCATTCACGCTTCTAGAAACTAAGGATTAAAAAAAAAAAAAAGTAAAAGAAACGGATGACTTTTTTTTCATTTGCAAAATAAGAGAATTAAGAATGCAATGATGGGCGCACTTCTTATATATACATTAATATTTTGTATTTACGCTTCTAATAAAAAAAAAAAGTAATGAAAGGTTTGAAACTGTTGACTGTAAATAAGACTGACAACAACAACAACAACAACAACAACAACAACAACAACAACAACAACAACAACAAAAATAAAAAAAACTATGCTCAGCTCAAACAATACTAAGAATTTTTAAATGTTAAAGGAAAAAGAGACAAAGAACCACAAACACACACACACACACACACACACACACACACACACACACACACACACACACACACACACAACACACACAAACACACACGTTAACTATCCATAACAGTAAACACGTGACTTGCTCCCAAACACACCTGTCTCCTCCCATAGAGGTAGACACTAATTACCGTGGCGTGACTCTCTCGGATTGCAGGTGAAATATACCTGCGCACACCTGGACGTAATAGGCTTAGTTTTTTTTTTCTTCTAAGTAGATTATCAGCGCCTCACTTCCACTTGTTGATGGAAATTGATGGAGGGAATGAGAACCGTGTTTTTTCTTGTTTTTGTTTTCTTTTTCTTTTTCTTTTTTTTTTTTTTTACATTTATCCTTGTGTGTGTGTGTGTGTGTGTGTGTGTGTGTGTGTGTGTGTGTGTGTGTGTGTGTGTGTGTGTGTGTGTGTTTGTTTGTTTTAGATACGTACACATCCATATCACTTTACGTGCAAATTTTCATGAGGTAACTTGTACACGGTAATTATCATGTAAAATAAAATAAACAAATAAATACATAAACCACACGAACTAAAAAAAAAAAAAAAAAAAAAAGGACAAGGGAAAAAAAAAAAGAAAAAATAATACCACTCGTTAAAAAAAAGGATGCAAAACTCAACAAAACTCAAAATAAAAACAAACCCACCAATTCTCTAAAAAAAGAAAAAAAAATCGTTACATAAACAACACGATCGAAAAACAATGAACAGACAGATACACACGAGACTTAAATTATATCGAAACCGGTGGAAAACAATAAAAAAAAAGTGGTAAAGGATTCGATTTCCTTCCCCTCGTGCGTTCCTGTGCCTGAATCCCTTGTGTAGTGGATTCCAATCGCTTATACTTGGACAAAAGGGGCATTTAATCTTGGTAATGGACGCGACTCATTTCCGTATTGTTCTTTACTTTGCATCTATTCTCCTGATCTTGGTCGGAGAAGAGAAACACAGACGAGAAAATAGAGAAAATCTGCTAAAACTGGGACACACACAGAGGGAGAGGGGACATGGTAGAAAAAGAAATCAGAGGAAAACAAGCAAGGTTAATAAAAACAGGATCGTGCGGTGAAAGAGCCGAGCCAAGTAGCGCAAAGACTGATGAAAGGAGGGGAAAGAGAATAAAAGAAACGCACAAGAATTTGAGATTTGGGACAAGAGAAAAATACAACGCGAAACAAAAGAACGGAGAGAGAGAGAGAGAGAGAGAGAGAGAGAGAGAGAGAGAGAGAGAGAGAGAGAGAGAGAGAGAGAGAGAGAGAGAGAGAGAGAGAGAGACAGAGAGAGAGAGAGATTAGACACCCAGTTTAAGACTTTAAGTTAGGATTAGTTTCTTTTCTCTCTTTTTCTTTCTTTCTTTAATTGTTAACATTAGATTTACTTTCAATTTGTGGATTTATATTAAAAAATTACATCTTATATTATCATTAACGTAAATCTTTTCAAGTTTAATTATTTTCCATTCCCATGATTTTCCCTTCTTCATTTTCATTCTTAATTCTTCTTTCGTATTAATTCTTCTTTCGTATTTTAGTACTTCCACTTTTTTTCTATCTTTACTAAATTTTCCCTCTCTTATTTACATCAAAACCTCCTTTCAAATTTTAATCTTTCACAATATTTACCGTGATTTTCCTTCCCTTCTTCATTTCGTCCACCCGATTCATCCCTCTCCTATTTCATTTCTTATTTTTTCCCTCATACTTTACTAATTTCATAACGATTTTTTTACCTATTTCAACTGAATTTCCCCTCTTATTTATATCAAAACTCCTTTCAAGTTACATTCTTCCCCAAAATTTCCCATAATTCTTCCTTCTTCATTCTTTCCCAATTCTTTCCTCTCCTATTTCACTTCCTCCCCTTCTCCTCCTCCCCATTTTCCGCTCATTCCCTCCCTCTCTCCCTCTCTCCCACGGCCTCTCCCCTGATTCACACGCGACTCACATTTAATAAGGAGCCGCGATTGGTCGTCCTGATAGTGTGATTGGCGGGGAAGTGGTGGGGAGAGCGCCACATGATGAGAGAGGGAGAGGGCAGTGAGGGAGAGGGTGAGAGTGAGAGGGAGAGGGAGGTAGTTTTACGGCCTCTCATAAAGGAGATTAACTTGTTCCTCCACAGCCCTTACTTTCCTCCACTTTTCCCCACATTCCTTCGTGGTCTTCCTTGGCGCTCTCCTCCAGCTTCTCCCTCCTCCTCCACTGTCTCCTCCACCTCTTCCTCCAGTTGTTTTCTTCTCCACTTTTGCTTCTCACTTCCTTACAGTCTACCCCAACATACTCCACTTCCCTTTTCTTCCTCCCTCCTCCACCTCCTCCTTTTCTTTCCTTTTCCTCCGCTCTTTCCTCCCACTCCCTTACATACTTCTGCAGCAGCTTCCTCCTCCTCCTCCTCCTTCTTCTTCTTCTTCACTCTTTCCTCCCACTTCCTTACATTCTTCTCCAACAAAGTCTCCTTCTCCTCCTCCTCCTCCTCCTCCTCCTCCTCCAGAAAACTTCCCAACACTCTCCTCTCCCCTCTTCAAATTACTTGCCTTGACTTTCTTACTAAGACAACAAACCTAATTTCTGTCTTGCTTTTCCTTATTTATCCATTAATTTCTTGCTTCTTCATTAATTCCTCCATTTGTACTTTCCTCACTTTGTTTTTTTCTATTCTTTGTTTTTTTTATCTTCTCATATAATTGGTTATTTCTGTATTTCATTTATTTACTATCAGTTTCTCTCATTCTTATTTATATTTTATCTATACTGTACATCTTTTCATCTTTTTTCTCATACATTTCTAATGAAAGTTTTCATAATTTTCTTTCATTCATTTATTTATTATAATTTTTCTTTAATTTTATGCATTCTATCTAGAGTACACATTTTTGCAGCTTCTTTTATTTTCCATTTTAAAGTTTTACTTTTTTCTGCAATTTCTTCTCATTTTCCTTTCTTTCTTTATTAAATAAAGAACATATCCAGATTATCAGATGAAAATTTTCAAAAAGATTTTTTTTCACTTTATAAAAAAAAAAGCCCGATAAAAATTACATATATATATATATATATATATATATATATATATATATATATATATATATATATATATATATATATATATATATATATATATATATATATATATATATATATATATATATATATATATATATATATATATATATATATATATATATATATATATATATATATATATATATATATATATATATATATATATATATATATATATATATATATATATATATATATATATATATATATATATATATATATATATACACACACACACAATAATCATACTTCACTTATATAAAATGAAGGTACTTAAAAAAACACAATTTAATCGATATGAACTTTTGTATCAACATTCTTCTATTTTTCATGATTTAATAATTTTTGAGGAAAGTTTTTTTTTATCGGAAAAAAATTTTTTTATATATATATAGGTTCGGGACTTCTGTTTAAAGAAAGTAAAAAAATTTCAATTGATTTTTTTTTTAATCTGATAATTGGGATAATATCTTTACTTAAATAAGAACCACTGTACATGTATAAAATATTATCTAGAATTCTTAGGAGTGCGGTACAGATATAATCATACTTCATTCTCACAATCGGGAAGGCCCGGGTTCGAGTCCCGGGCGCGGCGAGGCAAATGGGCGGGCTTTCTTCTTCATATCCTGTTGGTATTACCGGAGCTTAGGTGGTCTCCACTTCTTTAAATTAACGTTTTTCAACCTATCTTATTTCATTTATAAATTCTTACATTCTCTTTTAATAATTTCCTCAGTTTTAAGTTTTTTTTTTTATTTTTTATTCACTATCATACATTTTTATCAGAAATACATCTTCCTCTTCCTTCTCTTGTCTCCATACAAACATCCTTCCATTTTCTCCCTCATAGTTTTTCTTCTTCTTACCTAACATACATTTTCTTTTTTCATCACACATACATCTTCTTCCTCTTCCTTCCATTTCCTCCATACATTCATTCCTCCATTTTTTTTTTCTCCCGGACATTTTTTTTCCGCCAGGTTATTACGGCAAATTCTCTCCCTGCGTTCTTCCTCCCTCTATTTTTTCTCCCTGCAATTTCTCGGCCAATTCATGACATATTAACTAATCCGTGTCCGTCTGTCCGCACCTCACTTGTCTCTCCGTCACGCGAACCACAGTGGACGATACTTTGTGAAGGTAAAAAACGCACGTCCAGCTCTCTCTCTCTCTCTCTCTCTCTCTCTCTCTCTCTCTCTCTCTCTCTCTCTCTCTCTCTCTCTCTCTCTCTCTCTCTCTCTCTCTCTCTCTCTCTCTCTCTCTCTCTCTCTCTCTCTCTCTCTCTCTCTCTCTCAAGAATATCCACATAAAATATCTAAGAACTAAGTAGAATAAGAATTGCTATAATTTTTTTGTTTCTCTTTGTTTACCTCACAAAATTAATGGGCAACTTATTTAAAACACTTTCTTCTATGTTTTATTTTCATACTAACCTAACCTGAGCTAAATTAACCTTACCTAACCTGACCTAACCTAACCTAACCTAACCTAACCTGAGCTAACTTAACCTTACCTAACCTGACCTAACCTAACCTAACGTGAGCTAACCTAACCTAACCTGACCTAACTTAACTTAACCTAACCTCTACTCTATACTGCGTACTTCAAGGTAATTTGTAGTAATGTGTAATTTGTATTAACGTGTACGTATTCAAATTTAGCATCACTTCACTTTATGGCCTCGATCTGACTATCCTTGGCCAAGATAATAGCTATCACGAGGCCTGCATTATGGCTTGAACTCAACAGACAGACAGACAGACAGACAGACAGACAGATAAGCCCTCATAACTGCAACAATGTGAACCCAATGAATAACTTAACGACCAGAAAATATATCAAACACCATATATAATTCTCTTTAGTCCTTTCCTTTAGTTGGGGAATCAAACCTTCCCCCCCCAAATACTCATATATCATGCATAAATTAACATACTTGAATTTTGCAACAAGATTTATCAAACAGAAAACCAGAAAACAATAATGCCAAGCGTAGATAAAATTAAATATATATGAAGACCCAATACGTGCACACCTAATACCCTCTTACATTTGCTGCCGCTATTTGGTGAAGCTCAGATTTTAAAAGGTTCACGGGGACTCTGCTATGCTGCATTACACTGCCAGACAATGAATGTGAAATGAGCTGGCAAGGTGAGATGAAGAAAAGTTATAAAGATGCACCTTCTCCTCGCCGGTGGAATGATAAAATGTGCCACGTAGAGAGAGAGAGAGAGAGAGAGAGAGAGAGAGAGAGAGAGAGAGAGAGAGAGAGAGAGAGAGAGAGAGAGAGAGAGAGAGAGAGAGAGAGAGAGAGAGAGAGAGAGAGAGAGAGAGAGAGTGGAGACAAGTCCAGGTGGATAAATTGATAAAAACAGACAAAGGTAAGCAGAGACGTCTAGAGAGAGAGAGAG
>NC_087196.1:7463357-7473357 GCF_035594125.1 Scylla paramamosain | reverse complement strand
AGAGAGAGAGAGAGAGAGAGAGAGAGAGAGAGAGAGAGAGAGAGAGAGAGAGAGAGAGAGAGAGAGAGAGAGAGAGAGAGAGAGGGACTAGAAATTATGCAAATCCTGTTTCTAAACCTCTGTCTTGGTATACGAATGAGGAAGATTATTCGAGGGCAGTGACGGGAATGTTATTGCTCTCTCTCTCTCTCTCTCTCTCTCTCTCTCTCTCTCTCTCTCTCTCTCTCTCTCTCTCTCTCTCTCATTACTTCTAATTGTTGGACAAGGATCAAGTTCTCAAAAAAACAAACAAACAAACAAAAAACAATGAAGTAACACATCACAATAACATTTTTCTGTCTTCCCCTCTCTCTCTCTCTCTCTCTCTCTCTCTCTCTCTCTCTCTCTCTCTCTCTCTCTCTCTCTCTCTCTCTTCTGTGTCGGTCCATATATGACCAGAAAAAGAAAAAAAAGAACGCACTCAGTCGAACCCGAATATTACATGATAAAAAAACAAAACAAAAACAAAACAAAAAAGGAAAATAAAAAAAAACAGACCGTGACACCTGGTTTTGAATTGTGGCGCAGCAAAAAAGGAAAAAAAAAACGGAAAAACATACACACACGTAACAAAACACATACATATACACACACACATACACACAAAGTAATAGACACTATCACAATATGTTAAAAGGCAACCAGCAGCTGAACAAACAGAAATGCAAGGCTGCGGTAGACAGAAATGTGAGATGTGATGTGGTGTGTGTGTGTCTGTGTGTCTGTGTGTGTGTGTGTATGCGCGGCGGTCGGGTGGCTGGGTCTCCGCCGCTACAGCCGCCGACCGTCGTGATCGCCAGTGCTGTCTTGCTTGCCGTGGAGGGAGGACGTGTCGCTTCGTCCTCTGGGTCAGTCGGTCTGCTTAGCGTTCCTTAGCCTAGGCCTCGCCACCCCCCGCCCGGTAGGCCTACACAGTGCCATTGCCGAGTATTGAAAGCACCACAGTAACCAACCACAAAGAAAAAAGTAAATAAAATCGCAGCACTGCAATGCACTTGAGAGAGAAAGAGAATGAAAAAAAATATATATATATAAAAAAATCAAACAGAAACTAGAGAAGTGAAGTGAAGTTCAAACACGTGATAGAAAAGCAAGATTCAACATCACCATCAGCCCCAAGAGTCACCACATCCACCACATCACCACGCCATGTGAAGGGTAGGATGTTACAGTGTTACAGGGGGTCACAGGGAGGTAACAGGGGGGATAGGGGCACCTGAACACACAGCAGGGATGGAGGAATAATCAAGGTACGTGTGATGGTGATAAATGACGTGGGTTTTGGCTAAAAGAAGGGAAGAGTAAAGGAAAGGAACACGCAGACTAAAGGAGCGTATGCAAATGACTCACGGAAGGAAAACATACGTAAGTGTAGTAGAGAGAGAGAGAGAGAGAGAGAGAGAGAGAGAGAGAGAGAGAGAGAGAGAGAGAGAGAGAGAGAGAGAGAGAGAGAGAGAGAGTACCAACGTCACGTACAGCAAAAGTGTGAGCACGTAAGTGTTTTGTTAACTAGGAAAATAAAGGGAGTGCTCTTGTCACCTGAGAGAGAGAGAGAGAGAGAGAGAGAGAGAGAGAGAGAGAGAGAGAGAGAGAGAGAGAGAGAGAGAGAGAGAGAGAGAGAGAGAGAGAGAGAGAGAGAGAGAGAGAGATCACATGCATAACAAGGAAGAGTGTCATTACGAACAGCTTCAGAGAGAGAGAGAGAGAGAGAGAGAGAGAGAGAGAGAGAGAGAGAGAGAGAGAGAGAGAGAGAGAGAGAGAGAGAGAGAGAGAGAGAGAGAGAGAGAGAGAAACGCATACATAACAAGGAAGTGTCATTATGAACAATAACAGCGACAGAGAGAGAGAGAGAGAGAGAGAGAGAGAGAGAGAGAGAGAGAGAGAGAGAGAGAGAGAGAGAGAGAGAGAGAGAGAGAGAGAGAGAGAGAGAGAGAGAGAGAGAATCTTCAGCCGCCCACATAAAGAAAGGAAGTACTCTTGACTCTTAATGACAAAAAGAGCGCTAGACAACAGAGGAAGTTCAAAGGGAGCCTGCTGCACTTTGCTCCTTTCCAGCCTCACCTCTCCTGCCGCCGTCTGAATACCTAATTACTCGCGGTCGTACATGTAACACCTCTATTTTGAGATCCAACCTTGTACCGCTTATAGATCCGCCTTGCCTTGTAGAGCTAAATGAAGGATTCACTTTTCGTTTAAGATGAGAATGTTCAGTTTCTTTTCCGTGTGTCCAGAAGTTCAAGTGTCAATCTAGTTACTAGTATAGCTTCTAGATTTTCCTTGACACCTGAAAAATCGCCCTGTAGTGTCGCATGACGGATTTACCTCTCGTTCATTGAGTTTTAAGTTGAAATAGCATTTTTTACGAAGTGTCAATCTAGTATCACTCTTAACTTCTCATTCACACCTCGATGGTCGCCTTGTGGAGTTAAATATCACCTGTGCTTCTTGTTTAATGTCTCCCCATCACCTGTAAAGAGGATAAGATAGTCTATATTTTCTTTTAAGCGTGAGGGAGTCTAAATCTCAAGTATGTACCGCGTTTAGATGCCTCCAGACTCTTAAATGGTCGGTCTTATACTTAAAATAACGCTTCCATTTCGTGTTTATTGAGTCCCCATCACCTGTAAAGAGACTAAGATGGTTTGTATTTCCTTATATGTGTGAAGGAGTCTGAATGTCAACCTTGTACCGCTTTTAAATTATCCTCGAGCCTGTAGATTTGAATGAGGCCTCTATTTCTGTTCAGTGCGTCGCCATCACCTGCAGAGAGGCTGAGATAGAGAAACTGTATCTTTTTTATGCGTGGAAGAGGTCAACGGTACATGGGATGGGTGAAAACGCTTGAATTTACCACTTTCCTCACAAAAGATTAACATGAAAGAGGCTTGCATTATTTATTATATATTTTCATTTTACATATACGAGTAAATATTATAACCTGTCTCTGTATTTTTATGACTTAACGGAGGCTTTCCTTATAAAACAAACATGGAAGACCCTCGTTTTTGTTATGTATCTTATTATTTATCCTATATTTGCTTACTAATATCTAAAAAAAACTCCTGTGTCCTTATGACTTACTGGGGGCTTCGGTTCTTCGGTTACTGGGGGGGGGGGGGTTCGGTTGAGGCTAATTATTCATACTAACGCAATGTCAAAGGCTCCGGGATCGACTGATGTACGATTGCTAAAAAAAACTATCGTACACTCGTTGGTCGATAAATTAGGAGTGAGTGAAACGCATACAAGTGGTGGTGGTATACATATTTTTCATATTGTCCTGTAATGTTTCGTATTAATTAACGTGTTTTTTTCTTTTGTTTTTTTTCTGACGACTCTGCGGTGTCTGTGGAGCTTCGTATTTCAATCTCCGGCAGTGTTCATGTGGCGCACTGAGCATTGCCGATCTCCTACGCCCTTTGATATGTTCGTGTAATTTCATTCTTGCGGATGTTCGGCGTTCCTCTGTTGCCCTTTTCATTATCATTTTGAGGGAAAGGATTAATTTACTTAATTTACACGGAATGGAAATAAGAGTAGGAGGAAAAGAAGGAAGAGGAGGAGGAGGAGGAGGAAGATGAAGTTGATTACTCAGAACTACACAATAAAAAACGGATAACAGATGAGAAAGAGAGAGAGATAGAGAAAAAAAAAGGTAAATTTTTGAGAGTAGCTAAATTATACAGGATTACATAGACGGAAATAACCACATAAAAATAAAAGTGTAATTAGACAAGATCATACAGGAACACAGAATTATATTAAAAGAAAAAGAAGAGAATGACGTAATAAAGCAGAGAGAGAGAGAGAGAGAGAGAGAGAGAGAGAGAGAGAGAGAGAGAGAGAGAGAGAGAGAGAGAGAGAGAGAGAGAGAGAGAGAGAGAGAGAGAGAGAGAGAGAGAGATTTGCAGTGGAAGGAGGAGGAGGAGGAGGAGGAGGAGGAGGAGGAAGAGGAGCATTACAGGAGTTTGTAGGGAGGAGTGACGTGCCCTTGCAGTGGAGTGATTGTCTTTCCTTTGTCGGCGCCGAGTCTCCAATCACGAGGCAGAGTGCGTGGAGAGGCTAAGTGAGGATGGAGTGCGGGGGCTGGTGTCTTTGTGTATGATGGGCAGGCGAGAGAGTGCTAGTACTTCTATTACTGCTGTTATTACTGCTCTTTGTGGTATTTTTCGGGTTTTTCGTTTTGTTTTTTTGTATTTTGTGTGTTTTCTCTCGTTTGGATGAGAGAAGGAAGTGTTTTTAAGAGGGGAAGAGGGTTTGTGTGTTAGATTTTTTGTGTATCTTGTGTAATAATAGTAATGATGATTGGTTGTGTTAAGATAAGGGATTGTTTTAGTGTTTTTTCTCTTTTATCGTACAGTTTTTTTTTTTTTTTTTAAGAGTCTCCCGTATACTACTACTACTGCTACTACTACTACTGCTACTATTTCTACTAATACTACTACTGCTACGACTACAATCATTCAAAATTTGAGAAGTGTCTTGAAGCCTCCCTCTGGAAACAGTTTAATTCAAGGGTAGAAGGAAATACTGAAGCATTGCAGTGTGTATTCCTTCTTGTATGACAGAAGTAGTTAGTGATGTGTGCTACTTGTATTAAAATCAACTCCTGTAACAAAAACTACAATTTAATGTAAAGACGTGTACCATTATGCACCATCTACTACACTACCAGCTCCCATGGTTAATGAAATCAGTCCCTAACTTATCTAATCCTTATCTTCTTCCATGACCTGAAACGTAGAAAGATAGAACTTAACTGCTGCTATATAAACTTGACTTTATTACATGAAATTACAATGTACATTCACGAAAAAAATGTATCCTTATTCTCTTGAAGGCTGAATTTCGCAAACTGTAGAGGAAATTAAGCAGTTTGGGTGTAGTTGATAAGCCTGTCTGTCTGAACCGTGATGAAAGGCAGGTTGTGTCCGCATCGTGATTGGAACCCTTGCGTCTTGAGCCACACATCAGGAATGCCACGCTTAAGCAGTATTTTTTTAATCTCTCTTCGTGTTGATGAAGCAAAATAACTCGTGCCATTTTAGTAATAATACGTCTCAGTAAAGTACGCGTATTTCTACTTGAGAAGTGTATGCTACATGTGATGAAACAAGGCACTTTAAAAACATCGACTTTCGCAACTACTACGTGTATTGAAATGTAGGATTTTAAAAGGGTACACTCTCGCAATCACTGTCAATACCTTTACAACACATGCAGCAAGCGGTGTGTGTGTGTGTGTGTGTGTGTGTGTGTGTGTGTGTGTGTGTGTGTGTGTGTGTGTGTGTGTGTGTGTGTGTGTGTGTGTGTGTGTGTGTGTGTGTGTGTGTGTAATGAAATGTGGTGTTCTCGCAGCGTACACTTTCACAGTCATTACGTAACCTTCCCAGAAACAAAGTACGCAGTATATATCCCAGCGGATCAATGTTCCAGTGTTAAGGCCTCTCACTTACGTATGAATGTAATGTATAAAGACCCCATGCCTTCGATCGCCGCGTGTATAAAAGGCTGTACGAAATTCACCCAGGAATATGTACGACTCTCACACCTGCTCTGCGTGAACACCTGATATTGGCACTGGTTGGCGTATGGGGGCAGAGAAACAGAGAAAAGGGTGATATGGGGAGGGTAAGGAGAGGGCGCCACCAAAGGGACATGTAGGGATAAAAGAAGTGAAGTAAAGTATACGTTTCCAGTCACTGTAATGCGACAGTGAAAAATGTAAGCAAATATGGCCAAGAAAATGTGGTTGGTGATGAATGTGGAGAGGTAAACGAAGCAAATAAAGAAAATAAATAGGACGAAGAAAATGGAAAGAAATACTGCCGAAAAGAATATAGAGAAATATATCCCATTAAATACAGAAATATAGAGCGAAGAAAACGGAAAGAAATATTGCCAAAAATAATGTAGAGAAATACAACCAAGAAAATATAGAGAAATGTAACATAAATAAACAAAATACAACGAAGAAAATACAAAAAAACATATTGATCCCGCAAGAGAGAGAGAGAGAGAGAGAGAGAGAGAGAGAGAGAGAGAGAGAGAGAGAGAGAGAGAGAGAGAGAGAGAGAGAGAGAGAGAGAGAGAGAGAGAGAGAGAAACAAATACAGAAAAAAAAAATATAACGAAAAAAATATAAAGAAATATCACCAAAAGAAATATAGATAAATATAAACAAGAAAATCAAATATAGACAAACAAACGCTCCTAGGTAAATTTTGACACAAGAGTTAAAAAAGAAAAAAAAGATGAATAAATAAAGACGACATTTTATAAGCAAAGTAAATAAACCGTATACATATTAATAAACCCAGGAATACAAAGCCGTCACACCTGTATAACGAAACAAACATACAGGTGCTAACTAATGCAACAGGGAAGGAGACAAATGACCTTTTAATTATAAGTAAAAACACGTCATATTTAAAACACTGACGCAATACCACTCTCATAGTGACGTCCTTTCTAACCTTTCCCTTCCCTCTCAGCTTCCTCGATTTTCTCTTCCTGCTGAACTCCTCCCGGCAGACACACCGCAAACCATCTTCCCGCCTGCACGTTCCGGCCTCCTCCCGCCCCGTGCCCTGGTAAAAGTGTCCGAAATACTCGTAAGCCCCGGAAACAAAACAGTGAGAGGAGAAAGCAATTAAGGGCGAAATTACAACTCAGGCGTAGCTGTAAAAATGTTTGTGATTTCGATCTGATCTTCTTTGAATTTGTGCTTGTAGGAAATAGAAGAGAGAGGAAATGTGGGGCACGGAGAGAGAGAAAATTCGTGTGTGTTTTTCAAGGTGTGTGTGTGTGTGTGTGTGTGTGTGTGTGTGTCCATGGGGTATGCAATTCTAGTCGTCTTTTATTTTATTTATTCTATTATTATTTTTTTTTTTTGCTCTTGTTTGTATTTATTCGAAAAAGGTTTATTTTTTTGTATATATTTATTTTCTAACGCTCTTATTTATTGTAATTATTCGTAAGATGCGATTTTGTTTGGCTTTTAAATAATCTTGTTTACTAATAACGTGACGTATTGACGGAAAATAAGTGTGTTTCATCTCTCTCTCTCTCTCTCTCTCTCTCTCTCTCTCTCTCTCTCTCTCTCTCTCTCTCTCTCTCTCTCTCTCTCTCTCTCTCACAAGGACATGAAACCGAGGGAGGACAGAGGAGAATAAGAAACAAAGGAATAAAAGAAAATGAGAAAGAAGAGGAGAAAGCAGGGAAAGTAAGACACTAAGAAAAGAACATAGGAAGAGAAGGAAAATCAGACAGCTGAGGAGATGAGAAAGAAAGGAAAAAGAATAGAAGGGGATTAGAAAGGGAGGAGAAAGCGGAGAATACGAGAACGAACTGAAAAAAAAAAGAAAGGAAATGAGAAGTTACAGAAAAGCGGAAGAGAAAAAGAAGGAAAGTCAAGAGAATAGAAGATATTTGAGCTAAAGAGAGACATGGGAAAGAAATCAACAGAGAGGAATACAAATACATTTCTTGAATATAACGATGAAATGTGAAGTAAGGTTCGAAATGGCAATACCTTAAGATATCTGAACTAAATCCAAAACAAGGAGATCAATAGAGATGAATACGACTTCCTTTAATACTACAATGAGATGCAAAACAAAGTAACGCCTACAGATATTTGAACTGAGGAACAAATCAATAGAAAGTAAAACAAAAAAAACAAAAAAATAGAAACAGCAATACGTTGAGATATCTGAGCCAAATCGAACACAAGCAAATCAATAGAGATGAAAACAACCTCTTTTGATATTAGGATGAGATGCGGAGTGAAGTTGAAAGCGGTAATGCCTTGTCGATGTGTCTTGCCGGGGGAGGAATAAGAAACACGAAAGCAAGGCACGATATTTCGGTCCCTCACTTCTCCTGCCTCGGGCTACAAGGCAAAGCACTTTTCCATGCATAAAACTTAGGTAATTAACATATTTTTCCTATTCCCCTCAATTTCAAGAGTGAGGAAAATTATAAGCGAGTGTTACCTCCCTCTGTGTGTGTGTGTGTGTGTGTGTGTGTGTGTGTGTGTGTGTGTGTGTGTGTGTGTGTGTGTGTGTGTGTGTGTGTGTGTGTGTGTGTGTGTGTGTGTGTGTGTGTGTGTGTGTGTTGCTCCAAAGTGCAATGAAAATGTTATTTAAGTTTCTTTTTTTCTTTCCTTTCTTTTTTTTTTTCATTATGTACAAGATGAAAGTAATTTAGCACACGTTTTCGCTCTATTTCCTGTCTTTTACCTTACTTGAATTTTACGCCTACACCTTTTTCGACACAAATATACTTCAATAGATACCTGAAACACTCACCTCACCCACTCCACATATAGTTATCTAAAACCCTTGACTTCTGAAATATACTTCAAAACACTTGAAATACCAACAAGCTGAGCAATTCTTCACATACACACCGAATACAGAAGCTTAAACTGGAAAACAATGATAATTTAGCAGAACTTCACTTCGAACCTCAATTACTCCCCAGAAACACACACAAAAAACACACGCACTCAGAAACAAACAGACGATAAGAACACAATAAAAAAACAAAAAAACATCACTTACATTGCGTATTTTAAACTTCTGAACCCCCCCCCAAAAAAAATTACTCAAAAAAAGAAAAAAAAGAAAAAAGAAAGAAATATTCACTTCAAACTTAAATTACTTGCCAGAAACGCACACACAAACACGAAACAATAAAAAAAAACTTACACCACAATATGAAAACGATAAAAAAAACATCACTCGTTAAATTCAATAACTCCCAGTCAATTGAATAAGAATCTTTTTCTTTGTGAGTTGGTACGATGCTGTTATCAATAATGGCAATAATTGGCGGACGGGAGGCGGTCCAGAAAACTCTAATTTACTGGGAAGCTGAGTCGCCCTGGATATTTTCGGGACCACTAGCTATTTTATTGCAATGTGCAGGAGGCGGCGGTGCATTTTTGAAAACTGTGGGATTGGCGATAACTTACTCTTTTTGGGGGCTTGAGAGAGAGAGAGAGAGAGAGAGAGAGAGAGAGAGAGAGAGAGAGAGAGAGAGAGAGAGAGAGAGAGAGAGAGAGAGAGAGAGAGAGAGAGAGAGAGAGAGAGAGGCCATAAATGAAATGAAATTGAGTCATCTAGAGATTAAAGTTTAAAAAGAAGGTAAAAATACGATATTTTTTTTCATATGTGTCACAGAAATAAAAAATTTAAAATTCTGTGACCCAGAGAGAGAGAGAGAGAGAGAGAGAGAGAGAGAGAGAGAGAGAGAGAGAGAGAGAGAGAGAGAGAGAGAGAGAGAGAGAGAGAGAGAGAGAGAGAGAGACCACATAGACGATTCCAAGTATTATTTTTTTCTTTACTATTGCTAACTCACAAGTCGAAGTCAGAAAACTAAAAGTATCATGTTTTCTTCGGAATTCGAGGAACAGCCCACAAAAAAATCAATAAAACCGAAGACAACAAATAAAGCAAAACGAGGAAAACATTGGAATCGCTCCTTGTGCCTTGTCAAACAACAGCTGAAATCCCACTGAAATGCTCCCCCTCGTACCTCTCTCTCTCTCTCTCTCTCTCTCTCTCTCTCTCTCTCTCTCTCTCTCTCTCTCTCTCTCTCTCTCTCTCTCTCTCTCTCTCTCTCCCAGGAGCCAAGGAACGCATCTCAGTTTAAGGCAACATTAACAGCAACTTAAATACACGTTTCTCCTCCTGCTCCTCCTCCTCTTCCTCTCTACTTTCTCCTAACCTAACCATCTATTCCTCCTCCACCAAACGCGCTCCACTTATATCACTTCTAGCACCTCCTCCTCCTCCTCCTCCTCCTCCTCCTCCTCCTCCTCCTCCTCCTCCTCCTCCTCCTCCTCCTCCTCGTAACCTAACCTTCTCTACTTCCTTCTCCTTCTCATAATCTTACCATCTATTCCTTCTCCACCTAAATGGTACGCTTCCATTTCCAGCTCCACTTCAACCTC